>NW_009191636.1:0-8829 GCF_000690835.1 Fulmarus glacialis | reverse complement strand
TGCCTGCCAGGTTAAACCACGACAAAGGACAATGAATATTTTTCACTCACCCTAACCCCAGCAGCTGGCAAACACTGTCTGAAATCTGTTCATTCCAATCATCTGCACATGCCAGGTGCCACGTCTTCCCAATCCTGGCCTGTACCAGCCCTTCGGTGCTTCGAGAACCATTAAGCAATCGCACTGTAGACCAAAATGGACAGAAGCATTTCAGATAGATGGTAAACCACCCTCCCTCCCACCCCAAGCAAACAGAAATGGAATATAAACAGATTTATTATTGTCAGCAAAGAACAAAAAAAAATTAAAATACATTACAGTGGTAATAAACCCAGCATCTCCAGGATGCTGTGTTCCCACAGGAAGGAAATGTTACTGTTATCTCCTTCTATATTTCTGCCACAGGAGAGTATTTTGCAAATGTCTTGCAAATAGACAATAAACAGTACATTTTCCATCAACTCTAACCAATGGTTTTTCTTAGCCATCATTATGTAATTTCCAGATACTGTGTGAAGCTTTAGCTACACGATGCTTAGTAACACTGATTGGAAATAAGGTTAAAACCAGAGCTGACAGAAAAATTGGATTTTCCAGTTCCAGTTGCTACGAGAATTTTCACTGTTTTCATTGCAGCTTTAGTTAAAATACATACACATAAATAATAAAAGCTCCCTGAAAACAAATCTTTCTATCAAAACTTTACCCAAAACAAAATATTCAGAACAAAAATTCAGAAACTCATTAACTATTTGGTGAAAAATCTTATGCTTTTGGGATAATGACTGAGGAAGCTGGACCATAAGATTTAAGAAGGCCAACAGAATCCCATATATGTCTCAGAACCTACAGCTGCATTTCAGACAGATGACAGTTATTGCCAGCATGAAGTAGGGAAAAACATACAATGCATTTGAAGTTTACTGGTTGCCAAAATAATTTTAAAAAAAAATCTTAATTGTCCGGAAAACCTTTTTCCATGAAAATATTTCCGCAAAAAAGTGTTCCCACTATAGTAAAAAAAAATATTAGATTTTTAGGAATGCCTCTTTGACACCCAGAGTGCATGAATGAAAGAAGTGATATACAGTGACTAATTAATGGTAAACATCAGTCATGAGAAATTTTTGAGCAGTCTTGAAAAATCTCAGAATTATTTGCACTGCGAGATGTCTCCAAATTACTTTTGACACCTCTCCTCTCTTCTACCTGAACTATAATTCGTTTTCCTTTCTCCTCATCAGATCCATGTCCTTTTCCAAATACATTGTTGGAAAGGAACAAAAGAGTCACTGAGAACTCAAAAACTGCTTAATTCAAATGTCATATATTATAGAATTATAGAAAGGAAGAGATATCCTCTGCCTTTTTTTTGCAGTCCCTATGAAGTTTCAGAAGCTGGAGTATTTGAAAATAACAGTTTGTCTAGTTCAAATTGCCACTTCTGATAAGAAATCGGTTTCAGGAAAATGAGCAAGACTTTTGGACACTGAAAAGACTCAATGTGAGGATGTCTAATTGAATTTTCATTTTATTTTAAGGCTTAGAATGATTCAGCCAATGTTTGGATTAAATGGGTATTTGGAAACAATTCTCCCAGTCCTTTAATGTGAGGTAATTTGTTTTGAACTAATAAACAATCTATGGCAAAATAAATCTTTGCGAAAATGTACATCATGTTAATGTAGGTGATGGTTACTTTGTTCAGATCTTCTTTAGCAATGGCTGGAATAACCCATTCAAGTCCTCTTTGCTTAAGAAGAACCTGAAGTGAATTTTATTCTATGCATTTTAAAGGAAGAATATGTTTGCAACAAAATAGCTAATTGCACTAATGCAAAGAGTGAATCCATGCCTTCAGACATATATATATGTATACATATATTTATATATACCATATATATGAATATATATATAATATGCATGTAAAAGATGTTGAAATCAATGAGAACTGTCAGCATACATCCAAGGACGTACCTGATCCTTAGCAGTCCTTTTTAAAACAAAGGAAGATGATGTTGTACTGAGCTTAGAAGCCCGCTTTTCACTCTTCCATTAGGGCTCCATAATAGATTGTCAGAACAGCACTTTGTCAGAATCAGCAATTTAATTTCTGTGCTAGGCCCAACATGATTTTAACATCAGTTTTGCATTTAAATTATTGTTTAGAGAATGCTATTTCCATGTTGTGTGAAATGAAGCCATATACTGTACACCTACATTTTGGAAAGAACGATTTTACCAGAGGACTAAGCAATAGCAGCAGTTGGTCTCCCTGTTGTAGGAACGTGCACATCCACTATGAGAAATGGATGCTGCTTTTGCAGCTGTGCCATCCCTTCACCCTGTGGCAATGCCTCCACAAGATGGAGTCCAGGCAGGCTGGAGGGTGCCACATGCTGTATTTTGGCTTCACACCCACAAGACTATCTGGGAATTTCCATCAAGACTCTTACTCTCTACCCTACACTGCATAATTTATACTGCTGTGAAACTAAAATTAATTACAGCAAAAAGTGATAGAATTTGGGAATACGAAATGGATACAGAAGGAAAGCATGTAATGAGTTTTCATTTAATTTTAAGGCCATTATAAGCAGCCACAGTTTTAAGCACAGAGGAACTTCCTACCTTTTCCAGAGATCTTCACCAGCTTACATACACTATCTCAGAAAAGTGACTTTGTTTTTTGAGCCCTGACAAACTCGGTGAGATAGTGCTATGTAAATTGGCATGGCCTACATGCAGCTGCAGTAGTTTATGATAGCTGAGGTTTTGTGGCTGTTTTCCTAGGTAATTCCTACCACAGATGCATGCATTCCTTCTCTTTCTATGAAGGAAACCTTACTGCACTTTGCCTCATCAGAGCCATCTTCACACTGAGGTAGGTTGTCACAAAGGTTATGCAACGGTATACAGTCCCCGCTACCACACTGATGCTCGTCAATTGCACAAGCTCCTGAAAGAAAACAGGAAAGGAAAATTAATCCGTAATTACGAGGAAGGTTGATGTTCACTGGAGATCATACAGTTCACCTGAAAGAAAAATTGAGTGGATAGTATGCAGAACCTTTGATTTCCTTTTCTTTCCTTTCCTATCCATCTCTTTTTCAAAATAAAGATTATTCTCAGATGAAGAGAAGCTAATTAAGAATAAAATCTATGGTATTTTACCTTGTAGTTTCTGCTATAGTTAGCATTGCTCAGTTACTAGTGTACTTCTATTACATGTAATAAACTTTGGAGGGATGAGAAAAGTCAAATCCTGGTCAAATCCTCTCAAAAGTGACTAATGATTTCAAGTTCCAGATGTTCAGCACTTTCACAAAAGTTTTGAGACCTTAAAGTATGTCAAGTCAAACATACAAGTAAAAAGGCATTGAAAGCCAAGAGTCTCCTTTCGAAACCTGTCTGGGAGGAAAGGTGGAAGAGACAAAAGTAACAGAAATGAATGAGGAAAGCATTCACAAAAGTAGGATTAAGCTACTTCAGTATCAGTTATGTAACAAAAGCAGATCAGATAGAGAGTAAATATAAAGTTATAATTCTTTCTATGGCCAAAGTGTATTTTTTATGGCACCATTCTATATATTTACAGGAAATATACAGTCATAAACTTAAATTCTATTGAAAAATTGTTTATTTTCTTTATTTTACCTTTCCTGGACTTACTGACTGAAACTTTTAATTATCTAGAAGTCTTATTTAAGGCAAGATAATTGCTTTGCTTCTGAATTTTTAATATTCGTATAAAATGATTCATTCATCAGTCAGTATGACCTGTTGTACAATATGGAAGCAAAAGAATATGGTTCATAAAAGGTCTGATCCAGATTTTCCTACATTCAGTGGCCATAGCTGATGCCAGATTTTCCATAGAACTTAGTTCTCACTTAGACAGGTTTTTTATTATATTGCATACTGCCAAAAAGTATTTCTTTTCAAATTATGCTTCCTTTTCAAAAACTCAATATTTCATGGAAAAATAAAATACAAAGAAAAATCTGCTTTTCTTGTCAAATTAATTTATTTACTGACAATCCTTTATCCTTGGGCCTGCATGCTAGTGATATTAGTCTCCGTCCTTTGGCTGCAAAGATCATGAATAAGCATAATTCTTTTGCAAATGGAACCTTTTTAATATATTTAACCAGAACTGGCAATGGCCAGTTTGAGAACTCTGCCTTGCTAAGCCTAATTTTCATTTTACAACAAAATATGGGCAAAGCTGGCTCAGCAAAGATGCTGAACCAGCTAAAAAAAAGGCATAGTGTTGTTGGACTGAACAAATATGATAGAGAAGGCAGAACAAGAAGCAGCAAAATGGTCATATTTCCATATAAACATACCTCTCAGTCTTGTACAACTGGACTAAATGGAATTGATATTACAAAGGTAAATCAATGGTTAAGATTTTTTTAAAGATTAAGAAAATTAATATTATTATTACTGTTAATCTATAAAAAAGCTGCAGCTACCTAAACATGCTGGGAGACACTTGCTTTTTATGCTATTTAAAATAAGAAATATTTTTATTATGATATTTAAAATAAGATTCTTCTTGACTTTCTGCCCATGCAAATGAATGGTACTTCACACATCTCTGAATACATACTGCTTTTTTTTTCTCTTTTTTCTGCTGTCAGACTTCCACAGTAATACAAAGTCTCTAATTAATTTCGTCCAGATGTGGCCAAGAGTTAGTGTAAGTATTTGTCCTGGTAAGCATATTGCTGTTCCATGTACTTTAGCATTTGGCTCCATTTTGCGTGTTTTTGGAGAGCTGATTGATTGCTGAATTACTTATTTGAGTGACAAGTCTAATTGTGGTTCCCAACAAAAGCAGGAGTCTTTCAGAAGGGTATCGGCTGGGACCAGAAACACTGCTGCCCAAATATTTAAAAGACTAACTCTTCCCAGATTCTTCACATGCTAAGGACCAAATTTTTAAAGATGGAAGGAGGACTGTATTGCAAACATTAGTCAAAGTTACCATATACATTTTTCTCTTCTAGTACATGTGATCGATAATAAGTGTTTTACAAATGCATTTAAACGCATATTAATGACACCCTCAAATGAGTCACTAAGTGATGTTCTTTTCTGGGGCTTGTATAGGGAATAGTTTGTATTTGCCCTCTTAACATTTGAATAGTTTTTGGTCAAAATACTGAGTCAATTTTTCATATAATATCACACAGAGTTGCAGATGGTACAGACATTGTCCAATTGCACTAAAGCAACAAAAACGTCACTTTTCACACTAGAAAACTTAAAGTACAGATGGGTAACTGCTAGGCTTTTTCTCTTTAACTTTTTCATATTTCCGTTGATCAAGGGCTCAGATTCACCTTCCACTCTCCACTTTTTCTCAAATGTTTTTGACCAGTGGTATAACCTCTTAAATACAAGGGTTTGTATGCTTACCTAGATGGTAGCCAGTAGTAAAGTTTGCAAGAAATCCCTTCTTTGTTGCAGACTTGTCCGTAAGGAGGATTACTGTCATCTCGTTTGTTGTAGAGAAGACATCTGGCAATGGGTCTTGTCCTGTATAGACAGCTGTTCTCCAGGAGAACATGAATACCTTTAAGCTATTTTGTTCTTATGTATTTCAAAATGTTTTGGGTTCAAAAGCAAATACTGCTACCACATGAATACAGTTATTCCCCCAAACTTAACTGCTATAAAACTGCAATGATCACAAAGCTCAACCTCAAATTTGACACATCAGTATAGAAAATTAAAGTTCAACTAAGAGTTTATGCTTCTGTTTGTCGACATGCATGAGCAGTCTTATTTATTGAGAAGTTAATTTCATTTGGATTGCACAGAAAGCTAAGTGTGTGCAAACATTTAGGAAATGTGATGTCACAAACAGTATGCTTTCTCAAATTTTCCTCCTAATTTCTGAGATCAAAAAATGTGAAAAAATGTAGAATGAAATAAGAGAAAATTTATTTCCTTTATATGATATCCATCAGTTTGCTCCAGCTGTCTGATTACGTTTATTTTAGTACCCAATGCTGTTACCTACCCAAAAGTAAGGAATTTGGTCCTCTGCCATCTCTGACTTCAACTACATCATGAATATTTTCCAGATCAAAAACCTGAAAATGAAGTTGAATGCTTTTTCCCTTTTCAGCATTTAAGTACCACACACCTAGGAAATAATAAAACACACACAAAAATCACCTTTTCTGTTGTTACATTTACTGTGTCATTTTCATGTTGAAGGATTTTTGGGGAAAAAAAATCTCTGCTAAACTATTAAGAATCACCCAAGAGACTTAGAAGTCTAAATCTTATCTTTAAAAGCAACTTATGCTGTCAAGATCCAAAATTCAATTCTCTAAAACACTTTTGAAAACTAGATTTAGGCTCCTAGGACATACACACATGTATTTTTTATCATTCATGACAACTGTGAGTTTCCCTAAAGTAACAAAGCCGATTCTTTTGTAACTGTGAAAATGGGACAAATAGTCTTATTTGTCTCTTACTTGATACTAAGATAATTTCTATAATCAGTCACAGAAGCCTGTCTTTCAAGTTAGATGTCTTTTTAGAGAAGTATTCGCTTCTGTTTAGCCTGTGCTTTATCATATTTAATCTATGTAAGTGTGGATACTATGGAAATCTTGTAAAGAAAGTAAGAAAAAACAACCAGTTTTTAATCTGTTCATGGAATGGAAAGTATTTTCTCACTAGTAGGAATCTCATTTGGGAACTTGTGAAATTAATACCTGGAAATGAGAGTCATATCTCAAGTGGGACAGAAACACAAAATTACAACTCTTGTGATTAGCATCCCAACACAATTCTGCAGTGAAGTAATAAATGTAAAAGTGAAGTAATAAATAATTAAAATTTCATTAAGAAGCAATGACAAAGTTATCTTTCTTGCTTCATCCATCAACAGCACATAGTGGACTACCATGAAACATTTTCGCTTTTGCCAGCTGTAGCTTAATCTAAAACACATAACATCAGTAGAATAACGATGTCTTTTCACTAGTATGTTAAGAAACATTGAATAAAGAGAGGATCCATTGAAAAATGCATACACATATTCTTTGCCCCTAGAAAAGGTTAACTATTTAACAGAAGAGATGATAATATTAACCTGGCAAATACATTGAGGTGTAATGGTAAAATGGGGACTTTCAGCACCTTGTCTGTTGTTGCATTGACATAAAGATATTTGACATAATAGGCATGATGGAATTGGCCTGTTTGAACTCATTCCAAGGAATTATGCTTGTCTTCATCACTTTCTAATCAACTGGCCCATGATTCCTTAGCTTCTGCTAAGTGCCATATAGACTTCAGTGAAAAGATCCCACTATATAGCTTAGATCTTTTTTGCTTGACAGCATCTGATTTGGGAAAGCAGATTTAGTATCTCTACTTTTATATGGCTAAACTTTTCCTGAAGACTTGGAGAAGAATGACTTACAAAAAGCTTGATTAGGGTAATTGTTAGGAAAGTTTTCAGAGCTCAATGTACTGTTTGGCTCCCAGAGTTCAACTGGCCCTCCACAGTCAGCTGAAAAAGAAAATATTTCAAAAAACATAATTAACCTATTGTCTTACTTTTGCAATCTGTTGTAAAAAAATAATTTAGAAAAAGTAATTTTATGAAGAGGATATTCAAGCTAACTTAATCACTGTAAGGTTCAGTTACGGTGCCATTGGTGTAAAGCTTGAACAATGAGTTGTGAGAAGCAAAGTCCAGTAAGGACACAGAGCATTGAGGAAACAAGGTGTGTAAGAAATGCACTGTCCTTACTAGTTACAGTGTCTAAGTCAGACCTGCTGACACATACAATCGATGCCATAGTGTAATCTACAGCTATAGATATTGTTCATATAATGCTGTTTGTGAAGTGCTCGTGCCCAGGTGCACAACTGTATTCATGATGGTGCTGTGAGAAGTCTTCCCCGTGTAGTCAGGGGGCGGACACAGTCTGTCCTTCATTTGGTGATTATTGCTCTGCAAGCTGTGCACATGACAGAAAATATGAAGAAAAGAATGTAACACAGTCAACTGTATAATTTACTAGTACATTAACAGAAAAGCCAGAAAATATCAAAGAAAAGAAGAAAGCCCCCCCCTCCTCAAATAGAACCTGTTTATGCACTTAGCTTGTATGCCTTCCTTATTATCTGATTGATCTTGCAGCATTAGCAGAGACACTCAAGTATAAAGCCCATTTTGTCATCTAGCAAATAAACTTTATAGCCAAAAAATCCTTATACTGTCATCTCGATTTCATCAGGACCCTAAAAACTTCTACACTTAAACCTTGTAAATGGGAAAAGTAGCTATTTGCTTTTTCCTTGAAACAACTGCTCCAATAAGAAAGGTCTTTATCATAAACATGTATATGCACTTATATAAAAAAATGAATAAAATTTATTTAAAAGCAAATATTGTAGATATGTATATAGACACACACACTCACACACATAGAGATAGCTAACTGTGCTTTATATATTCAATATTCTCTTTCAATATATAGTTTAGATGGTGGTTTACATCTGAAATATATCAGCTTCACATTCCAAAACTTTACTTCATATTGAGAAATATTATTTATTTTCATTTCAGCTGTCCCATCAGAATGAACTTTGGTGTTTTCCCACTTCTGTTGTTCGCAATTATTTTATTCAAAAATAAGCAGTGCTTCTCCACCTGCTTCAGGAAATAGAAGTTAAGGCAAAAGAAATCTATCTTTTTAATTCTGTTTTGTTGTTTTTTTATTCTTTGAATTAAAATTGATTTTTTTAACTTTCAGACTTTGGCTAAAATTTAACACCCCCCCCACC
>NW_009191635.1:1124-7556 GCF_000690835.1 Fulmarus glacialis | reverse complement strand
CTATGCACCTTTCTTCTAATTCTGTCCTCCTACCTCCACTGGAAAGAGGTAAGTCTTCTGCCCCCTTCCAAACCTGAAGGTGCCTGCACATAGCTTTTGTCCAGAAACGAAGACTGGGCTTTCAACTGCAGAAAGACTTCGGTTGTTGCTGATTCTTAAGCCGAGTTGTTGATGAGATGTGTGTCTCTGCCGGGGTAGCTATGGCTGGTGGCCTGGGGTTTCCAGTTCCTTGGTTTCTGGGATTGCATGGGTAATGCTCGAAGGAGCTTTTCATCAGGAAGGCTCCAGTTCATGCATTATTTAGTAGGTAGCTCCCTGAAGTTGGTACAACAATCCCAAGGTTGTTTTGTGCCCATGGTAAATTTGCGATAGAGGATCTCAATAGGTATTATTGGAAAAGCATCAAACACACATGCCAAGTGAGGTGAACTGACGTTCTTAGTATCATCTAGAGAGTGAGTGGTCTATAAGTACCAAGTTTCTCCCAGCCCAAGAAATCACCTCTTCAAGCACAATTGAATGGGATGAGTGGAGAAAGACAAGGGAATCAGTGAATTCTTTCTGTTAACCAACAGTACCTGCTTCAGAAGAATGGTAAAATAATAGCAGTTCCCATGGCTGCAATTTCCCATCAGCACCAAATTCACCCAGGACAAAGAATTCAGTGTGATGGAAAGGACAAGATGAGAAGAGAGGAGAAAAGGGGAAGATGACATCCATAGGAGGACAACAGGGAACAGCTACGCTGTCTCACTGTGTCCTCAGTGCCTGACCCGTTCCTTGGCCCCGAGTGGCAGCGAGCAGCTGGGGTGGCATCGGGACCGCTGCATCCTCTTCCCAGGTCTGCCGCACCTTCAGCCATGGTCTTGGACAAGTCCGTTTGTCCTCTTCCCTCCGCTGTGGTACTGTTACTGATAATGGCGCCTTTTGGGACAGCTTTAGGGCATCGTTAATGTTTATGGAGAGCTTTGAGGTTCTTGGATTGGGAGAACAAAGGGCTGTTATTTAGTGGGCATCTCCACAGAGCAGTGGAGGTGCCCAAGACACAACAGCCCTTTGCTTCTCTCTTCCAAGACCACTTAGGACCCTTGGCCTTGCTGAGTTACGTGTTGCCGGTCTTCGCCCCTGTTGCTGCTGCTTTTTTCCCTCTCTCTCTCTCACTCCCCCTTTCTCTCTCCTCCTCCTCCTCCTCGGCTCCGTAGCAGTTTCCTCGGGAGTGTTCAGCTAGCTGACACATTTGCCACAGATGGATGGTGCACACGGAGACAGCTGTCACTCCCGATTTGTGGTCCACTGCGTGACAGCGGGACTGATGCCTTCTGAAAGGCCGTCTCGCGGAGCACATGCACTCTGACATTCTTCGAGATGAGCCCTACAGACACCTCTCAGTGGACCTCGGGAGAAGCTGGCGAGCTAACACTGCCCGCTCCCCCTCCCCGCAGCAGCCTGCAGGCTGGAGGAAAGCAAGCACTCTGGTGTGCGCACACACGCACACACAGGGCCAACCTCCGTGGGTAGTTCTGTGCCACTACCGGTCTGCCAGGTCCCAGCCCGGCTGTTTGCTCCTGATGCTGGTGTATGAAGTGAGGAGGGTTGAGATTTGCAAGAGGGAAAGGTCACCAGCGAAGCTGCTCTTTTTTCCCCTTTTCCGCCTTTTTAATTGCAGGAGGGAGGGCTATGGGCTCCAGTTTCGTTCTGTCAGAGCAGCTGCCTCCAGCCTCTTGAGCTCCTCTGTCACAGCAAAAGCTGATAGGCTTTGCAGCACCAGCCCCTTCAGGTCTCCGCCTTCTCCATCGCTTATGGTGGTCTCCATCACTGATGACAGTTTCCATCACCTATGACCCCCACAGCAATATGGAAATTCCCCCTCTTGGCAGGGGGTTTCCCCCCACCTCCCCACCCCAGCATTGCACGCTGCGGTGGGGCAGGCTGCCGTAACAGGGCTCGGACATTTCCTATGGAGGTTCCTCTCACCAGCTTGAGGCCAGCGGCAAAGGTAAGGCTGACAGGCAAGTCAGCCTTTGAGATCAAAGCCCTCTGCCCTTAGCCGGGGTTTCAGGTCCCAACCACCCATACCTCTCCCACACACTGATGTGTAGACACCTGAGTATTCAACTCTGACGCCTTCAACAAAACCTTTCTGGTGGGACTTTCAGTTGGACAGACAAAGCGAAACAGTGGAAACAGTCTTTAGCTCTGGGCAGAAGAACAAAGTCTTCCAGATGCTAGACTCCATGGGAATGGGAACGGGTCCTGCCTTCAGTCCTCAGAGAAAAACCTTCTTTCCAAAAAATGGATACGCACAGCCGTTAATTGTCCATCTGACTTGAGGGAGGTTGTGGTCAAGGGAAACAGAAAGTTTGAACTAGATCTATAGAATATCATCTGGGCCCTTCTGGAACCACCTCAGACCTCCCTGCCTTGTTCAGTGTCTGTGCCCTATCCCACGTTACACAAGAACCCGGTGGCTGCCAAAGTCCTTTTTTTGGCATGCCAAAAGTCCTTCTAGTTCCTGGGTGACATTCAACAGTAGAAACCCAGGGGAGAGAACAAAAGCAGAGCAAACATATATGAGACTTCTCCTGGGTACTCTCCAAGCCTTCAACCAGTCATAGCTGAGGGACTTTCTGAACCAGACATTTCTCTGTATTTAATAACTCCTGGTGGAGTTCCTATCCTAGAAGTGCCTGGCTAGGTCTGCTCACCCATCCCCTTCCAAAGTCTTTATGAGCCATTCATAGATACAGGAAGATTTACAAAACTGCAGGGACATTAGTTATCCCGGCTGCTTTGATCCCTTGACTCCTGTTCCCAACCCCTCGGAGCAGGCTGAGTCTGTTGGGTAGGAGCTACCTCAGCAAGACACAGAGAAAGTGTGAGTTTGCACCAGGACTCAGCTTTCCTGGGTCCTTCAGCAACAAGAACGGTGTCTTCCATCAAGCTAGTCACGAAGGTTGTGTAGTGGTTCAAAGTGGGCCGCAGGTTACAGGCACGGAGGGTTTGCACAGCACGTGTGTTGCCTTTGAGCTTTAAGACTGAATGCAGCTCTGTTATCTGGGCAAGGACACCTCCAGCTCAGTGGGAGGTCACGCCAAGCTGGCATCAGCATGAGATGAAGGTTTCTATTCAGATAGGGTGGTGACCCATGGGAGGGAAGCGGGGGCACTTACCCACTGCGAAAGCTGGCAGAGCACCTCCATATGTGGCAAAACATTAGGAGAAGTATGGATCCAGCAAGAAACTCCAGCATCAGAACTGCACGTTCAAGATTGCTGAAAGAGTCATTGAAAACCTCAAGAAGAGGCTGAAATGGACCCAAGTGCAGTTGAAACTAAGGAGAGAAGAGCAGTGCCATTTCCCTCTTGGCGAGAGCTCCCCAGAAAGGCAAAGACCTACTCTGCCTCTGGAATAATTCACCTGTACCTTTCCACCAAGCCATCTCTAGAGCTGTCTGACCCTAGAAGATGGAACCTCCCAGGTCATAAGGTAGCACCAGTGGTTGCAAGAAAGGGTCCTGAGAGGGGACTGTGCTCCTCTGCTGGAGAGAAGGAACTATGGGCTCTTACAAGGTCTCAGGAGGTTCTGGTCTCAGCTGGTAGCCCTCAGCCTGGTCTGCCACACAGCAGTGAGCCCCTGGAGACTGGTGGTCCAGGGTCTCATCCTTTACTCTGACACAGCTATTTTAAATGAGGTTGGGAAGACCAGACATTTTTGCACAAGCTCCAAGGTAGGAGACCTCAACTCGGTCCATTCCTGATGAGCCAAAGGCAGTAGACACAACCCCTGGTAGACGCCTTCTGCCCAGACAGACCCTTTTGTGCAGATACGTTACTAGCCTGACTCTTGGCCCTTCAACTCCTAAGGTGGTTATAAGGAAATCCTTGCTCATGACCTCATGGGGCTCAGTCCCAGATGCCATGTAATTAGACGGTCCTATTAGATGCCACCTCAAAGCCGAATTCCCCCAAGTTTGTGTCAGCTGGAGATGGAGGGTCCCTCTCCCATGCTCAGCTGTGAGCGTACCCAAGGTTCCAGAATTGTTTCAATTAAGTAGTGTGGCACAATGCTATATTTTTCCAAATATTTTTGAAGGAGGTGGAAATGCAGCTCAGAAAAAGATACAGGTTTGCAGGCGGGGTCTCGGACCTTGTGAGCACATTGTCAGTCCAGCCAGTCCAGGCTGGGTTGTTTTGGGAAGGGAGCAAAACAAGTTTTTAATGGAAAATTCTTAGTTTCTGAACCTTAAAAAAGTACATATAAAAAGAAAAACATTTGAAAAAGGAAACACCACATTCAGAAGAAAACCAGGAACCCATAATCGTGGACAGCGAAACGATTCACCTGTGCTGCACGTGACCAAGTCCACCAGAAGACGGCATAAGACTCTGGGTTTGGGAGGGATGTCGTTGCCTTGGTGTCCCCTTTCTGAGGACAGGCTTGCTCGGCAGGGAGGCTAAGTCACCCGCACGGCTGCTGGGAGCACCAAGCCACAGCGCTGGGGTGGCAACTCCTGTGCTGACCCCGAGTCGTCCCCGGGGCATGCTTTCCCAGAGGTGCTCCAGCTGGGAATGCCCTACCCAAACCGGGAGACAGACGTGCCCCGCTTGGCTCGCAGCCGAGAGGCACGGAAGGTAAGCAGAGCAGCAGGACTGGCGCTTTGCCGTGGGGAGCTGGTGGGATGGTGGCAGCGGTACCAAGGGCAGAGAAGCCACCAGGTAAAATTTGGTGGAGAAGGTGGTGAAACAGGGATTTCTGCCCACAACCTGCAGTCCCTGCTCCGCACAACCGGGTGCGCACCCCGGCTGCTGGGGAGGCTGTAGATAGAGAGAAGGGGGGAAACTTCTCTGCTACCGCTGGAGGAATGTCCTCAAACCATCAGGGACATCTGGCAGGACAGTAGGCGCAGCAGCCTCCTGCCTGTCCTTACTGTCCCCACCGCGGTGGTGGCTGGGACACCCGTGCATGCCGGCAGCTCCCCACCATCCCCTTTCCCTTTGGACCTGCCCCGGTCCCAAGCAGCACACAGAGCTCTTCCTGGCCAGCACCCCGCTCCAGGAGATGCCATCTCAGGAGCTTTGCACCAGCGTGGTGGCCCTGATGCCCCAGGAGCTGGTCTCCAGTTGTTCTTGGGGAAGGATGGTTGGAAAGCCCTGGGAGCGCTCCATCCCCGCCCAGCTTGGCAGCACCGGGGGCATTGCTGGGGAGGGATAAATATTTTGCACTGGGAGAGCTGCAGGTGGACGGCGGCATTTGGAAGCGAAGCCGTAGCCCCTCACCTGCTCGGCGGCGAGGCAGGCGCGGGATCAAGGCGAAGGCGCCTTCACATCTCGCCGGCCTTGAACAGCAGATGAAAGGGGGCCGCTGGGAGCCAGGGATAACAGAAGGAGAGCGGGGAAAGTTCGGGTCAGGCAGGGATTTCTGGCTGGTGGGTTTTCCACTGAGAAATTCTCTCTGCCTCTTTCATGATGATGAAAATGCTTTTAATTTTTTTTTTCTTCCCCCTTTCTCCTCTCCTTCTTCTTTTCCCCTTTCGCCAGGCTGATAGCTGGGAGCCGCGGAGCATGTGATGCATCTTCCATATAGGGGCAGGAGCAAAGCAAGACCAACTGATGGACGCCCTAGGGCCAGACTTGCAGACAATATATAACCTACTGCACGATCTAAAACGCTTCCCACTTTCAGAGAGCGAACATCAGGCGGAGTGGAGCCGCGGCGAGGGAAGAGGAGTCCTGCGTGCAGGTAGGTCCTCGTCGTCTCCGTCCCCAGGAGGCTGTCCCGGGGAGGGGGAAGGTGCGAGGGACCCGCTCCGCTCCTGCGGCGAGCGGCAGCGCCCGGCTGTTGCGCAGGCGGGTGGGATGGGGCAGTTATTAGTGTTATTAGTGGGGTTTTATCGACCCTTTTCGGTGCCGGCAGTGCCTGCGCAAGTCGGAGTTCAGGACGGCGGTTGAGAGCGTGGGAGATTGGGTCCGGCAGAGCCCAGCCTCAGCCTCCCTCCCTGCAAACACTGCCGCTGTGAGCTGGAGAGCATCCCGAACCAGCCGCCGCTTCGTTTGCTTGTATTTCTTGCTGTCGACGGTTGCCTGGGCTGCGGGCAGCGCACGGCTCCTGCCTGGCTGCTCTGAGACATCTCCCACCCGGGCACCGTCCCGTCCCACCCGGCGGCGTTGGGGTTCCCCTCGCCTTTTACAAAGGAGCAAAAAGAATTATCAAACAACTTTAAAAAGCACTTTTGCTCAGCCCGCCGCCTCCAGCGCCTGCCTGGCTGCCTTCACCTTCCTGCGCTGGAATCTCCTTTGCAAAGGAAACTGTTCCCTGAAGGGGGGACGTGGGCTGGAGGCAACACGGTGGCAAAATGCAAAACAAAGCGCGCCGGGCGAGTGTCTGTCCGTGCGTGTGTCTGTGTGCGCCCGTCTGCGTACGTATGGGGGGGGG
>NW_009191635.1:677-974 GCF_000690835.1 Fulmarus glacialis | reverse complement strand
GGGGTTCTGGTTTTCTTTGGGGTATCAACTGTGTCTGAAGGTGATGTGGAGATGGAGGAGCCCCGGCTGTGTTTGGGGCTGGGAACCTCCGTGAACTCCCAGACTTGAGCAAGCCCCCACGGTCCCAGGCAAAACAGACGCCTGTTTTGTTGTAAACAGGTTAAAGAGGGACAAAATCATTAAAATGAATATTTTGGGGCGTTTCTGCTTATACACCCCCAGTGAGTGCACAGATGATAAAATTGCTCTGTGTGTGCAAGGGCGAGGGCAGGCTGAGGATGTTGCCTTGTTCCGTGC
>NW_009191635.1:0-260 GCF_000690835.1 Fulmarus glacialis | reverse complement strand
GGGTTGGCAGTGCCAGGCATCCTGCCGGGCCATCAATGATTCGGGCCAAACTCTCTCTGCTACCGGGAGCTTTTCCGGGCAAGGGGGGAAAATCTGATTGCTCTCAATAGCTCAGCGTCGCCAGGCTCAGGCAGCGCAGGCAGAGCCGGCAGGGGCTTGGGGGGTCCCCTGCCCGCGGCTTGGACCACGTCCCGGGGAGAGGAGAGGACACCGGCTCTCAGATTCGCCCCACTGAAAGGAGGGCAGTGCACCCCCCCACC
>NW_009191634.1:0-39156 GCF_000690835.1 Fulmarus glacialis | reverse complement strand
AACCATTCTATGATTCTATGATTGATGGCTTACAAGGGCAGCTGAATACAGCAGCCAGCAAGAACCTGGGGACGGCAGGCAGCCAGCATCCAGCCGTCCTTCCCTGTAGCACTCCACATTTATTTTCTTTAGAGATTCCCCACGCAGCTTTCGAGGCTTTTAACATTCATGAGCCTATCCAGAACTGGCACTGAATTTCCCTGGCTTTGTGCAAACCTGTTGCTCGCAGCTGGTCAGGAGTCTGTGATAACCCTTGCATCGAGACTCTGCCTGCGGATACAGCACGTACCCAGGGAAAAGAGGGTATCCCTGCACTTGCAATTCACACTTATATACTGGATGCCCTGTACCCACGGCATAATGCTTTCTGCACACCAGTGCAACAGTTATCCAGATGTCCAAAAAAAATATGTTCTGTCTTCTTTTACCTTCTGCCCTCTCCTTCCCATGCCTTCAGCCTGGTTCTCTCATGGTTAAATGTGAGCATTGAAGAATACTTTAACAATCACACAACTGTGTATCAGCACCACGACGGAGCGCACACAGTCCATCCTGCCTCTCAATGTGCGCTCCTCTCCTGCCACTCAATGCGCTCGTTAGGTAAACGTAAAACAGGAGTACACAGTAATTTTTCTTCTGCTTTATGAACTCCAACCAGTTTAAATACAATTGCAGTGACTCTGATTATTCTTCTGTTTATACTGTGCTGGCCTGTCCCAGCATAGAAATTAAACAATTAATGATAAAACAAATGAAGCCAGTCCTAGCCAGGGAATAAACACCTTCTGGGTACTGGTCAAAAACACAGTATCTGTGCACCTAAAACACGTGTTCCTGACTTAAATGTGCTGTGATTGTGCAGTTCCAATTCCCTTTCAGCAGAGGACCAAGAGCTCAGAGCCCCTGACAGTCAGGTCTCCAGTCACCCCCTTGGCTGTCAAACTTAAGTACCTACAACATTTAAGATTTCTGGACAGAGTGAGAAATGCATTTCACTTGGGATCTCAAAATCTGTGTGCTGTGGTCCACTTTCAATCTTGTCTATGCACAACCAAACCAAGATTACTCCACAGAAGTTGGTGGCATTCTAGGTAGGCATCAGGGTCAGGCACCCACTGAGCAAGGAGGTTTCAAGAAAGGGAGGCACACCGGGAGGATGCCACTGCCCCACTGCTTAGCTTAGATAAGGCAGCATCATGCAAGTGATGCTCCAGGTCACAGCAAGAGTGTGATGGGTCATATGCAGGCAAGGTGCAGAGCAGCTCCCAAGTGATACCTATTGCAGTGAGCAGCAGCAGCAAGAAACATCACTCCCCGCACTGCACTGGGCTGATGCCGGGTGCTTCGGGGCCAACCTGCTCCAGCTCTGCTCTGACCTCCGCAACCTCCTCATCAGCCCTATCTGCTCCAATAAGTTGACAAGATCCCTTACAGCACAAAACTCATCACCTCCAAGTCTTCACCTGTTGGAGTTTGCATAAAGAAAATGCCAGAATGCCCAGCTCTGCACTGGAGGTGGGGTTTGCATGTCTACGAGGATCTCATCAACAGATAGTGATACATCCGAGCACAGTTTTGTGGAGATGTATCAAGCGTTTCTACAAGTGAGGAAGCACTTGGGAGGACAAGCAGTGGTGCACACAAACATCCATATTGTGAATGCAAATACCTTTTTATGTATGTGCAATTTGCTTTCCTGCGTATACTAACAGAGAGAACAAGGACGGAGAGCACAGCAGGCATGAGGGAACCTGAAACCCTAGCAAGTGGGCAGCGTCAAATATTTAGGAGGGTACCTTCTGGACTGAGAGGCAAGAAGTCTGCCCGCAACCTTGACCTGCATGAGATGCTGATATACAGACTGTGTCTTCTAGTAAGTAACAGGAAGCCAGGTACATGGGTATCTGCAGGATGTTCAAAGTCCTAACAGTAGACTAGGAGCTTTATATATAATACTGAAAAGCCTTTATTTGTTGAAGGTGGGAAGGAAGTGGTTCTTTTTGTGAGGCTTCACCAGTCTTATGATAGTGTCAGTGTTTCAAAAAAATCTTCTTTCTTTTGGCAGAGGAGATATAAACCCAAAGATACTTGAGCAGGATAGATCCTTCAGCTTTCCTGTAGGAGAGATGATGACAGCCTGGGAACCTGCATGGCCTGACTCTGTCTGTGTGCTGTTCACCTGGGGGATGCTGCACACCCCCACCCGCGGTGCTGCTGCTGTGCACCACTCCAGAAGTGGTGCTACACTTAGGAGGAATACAAAGTGAAATATTTTTGCAAATATGTGAAATCTACCAAGGCTTCTAAGGAAGGAAGATTTGGAAAACTGTTAAACACTGATAAAAATGATGAAATAGTTCATAATACCTTATTATCACCTGCAAAAAAATATGGCTTGTTACTCTACTGAAAAAAAAGGAAAAAAGCTTGTATTAGCACTCCAATAGGCAGTGTTACAAATAACACCACAGCACTCAAGAAAAGTCACCCAATTGCAGGCTTTACAAAGAAAAACATGCCCTGAAGGATAACAGCAATTGCACTTGCTAGAATCATAAAATCTGTCAGCTAAAGCCATCTTATGATAAACTAGAAATAAAAGCATTATTCGGGCAAAGCTGGGTTCATCTACTATTTATGCAATATAGCTTCCCAATTTGTACTGGGCTACTTTAAAAGTGGCTGTCCAGCCATAGCTCTACAGTTCACACAACAGCTACGCCGACTCCTTCCCATTCACTTAGGGCTGGGTTGCAAAACCTTCGGTCATGATGTTTACGTGACTCGGCCCATTAATGTGATGGGGGCCGCTTGCTGCACAGACACATAATACACCATCTAATGAGCTGTACAGAATCTAACCCTCACAGTTATATGCTTAGTTCTTAATTACAACACAGCTCCCCGAATACCCTGGAAAGCAACGCCACAACGCACCCTCCCCTGTGGATGCAGTAGTATCTTGGAGGACCAGGAGCCTTGAAAGGACTCTGATGGAAGAAGGTTAGAAATGATATTAAAAGCATTTAACTCCTCCCACCACATACTGAAGACCCCTGCCACAGAAACTGTTCTCCGACTGAGGAATGCTGATGCTCTTCATGTCCCAGCAATGCCATTTTTAATAGATCCAACATCCTCAAAAGGTGTTTATTATCTATCCAGTCACTAACGATACTGCCTCTTCGTGGGGAGAGCAAAAGATCATGGCCAGAAATACATTTTACTCTTCTGGACCCAAATGGGACACTTGCTCCTGGGTACCTGGATCCGGCAGAGCAGGGAACATGCAACATAGCTCCATCAAACATGAGACCAGCCTTTTGCAACTGAGATCTTGCACATCAAACAAGATGGAGGTTACAGACAGTAATGTGCAAAGCTGCATCCTAACCCAAGCAGCTGCAAAACACTATCTGATTCAGTTCAGATTCGCCTCCTGAAGGCCCCAGGGCTCCTAGGAGATAACACGTCTCACGGAAGGGTAATGCTAGAGAGCTCAGCTCTGCACGTCAGTGCATTGCTAGCTCCCTGAGCGCTATATATATGGTAGATATCACACTCAATATCATGCTCCGAGAATGTATCCTCACTGCAGCGCTGGCTGTTTTCTAGTCAGAGTTGCTTTTCTGAAGTCACTTTTACATATCAAAAACATTTTTTGTGTATGATTCAGAAACATGCTATAGTAATAGAGGGGAGACAGGGAGTCTGCCCAGCTCTGTTCAGTTTTATCTCTACCAGCTGCTGTACAAAGCGCAAGCAATTCAGGAATCATGGCAAAAACATTTTTCTAAACGGTCCTATGGTCTGTTGAGAGGGACGGAAGTTTATTACCATCAATGACTCACTCCCTGCTGAAGCTTTTTCCTGGACGAACTGCGTTCTGCGCTATTATGTTCCAGTAACAATAAATTAATAATAGGCGAGGGAATTCATAGTTCGCCTCACAAAAATGTAACCAAAGCACGGAAAATATGGAATATGCTATAGAGATTAAGTGAAATTTTTCATTCCTCCCGCTCCGATGTGCAAGAATTATAGCCTTTCATAACAAATTTCAGTCTTTCTTTGTCACAAGACATGCACGAACACAAAGTATTGAAAAGGAATTGTGTTTATACCAAATGTAACTTCAAAAAACATTTTTTCCTTTGTCAGTTCCTGTAGTAAGTGCAGAAAATTTGCTTCCCCCAACACAGCTGAAAAGTCAGAAGAGATCTTGGGACACCTGGGATCAATTCCTTACCCTACTAACCTTCTTCTATGATCCCTGAGAAATCATTTCATCTCCCTCTGCCTCTTCCCCAACCTGTAAGTTAGGAACAACACTTTCACCTCAGCAGAAAGCTGTGAAAACAGCCTCCGTTAATGATTTTTAGGGCCACATTTAGCTATAGGGAGGCAGGAGATGCCATCTTAAACCCAACAGCACCAATTAGCCAGATTGCTATGTGGAATAAGAAGTTGACTTCATCTATGCGTTAAAAACTGGATTCATTCTCCTGGTTCCTACGCCATTGGCTGTCTTTGAATTTCATGCTATACATATAGGATTTCTGCACCATCATGCTAGAAGTTTTTGGTTTTTTCAACTATACAGCAACGCGGGGAGCTCTGCAGAGTATCTCCCAATTTGTAAAAATAAAACCTACTTTAACACCTGGCTCATACTGGAAACTATTATAGAGTTTCATACTACACTAGCAACGAACTTCTGTTCACAGAAGAAAAAAAGAAAGAAAAGCCTTTAAATCTGGAAAAGATACTTTGAGCTTCATGCCCATCCACATCTGAGTCTATCAAAACAAGGCTTCTCCCAAAACTGACTCAATCCTAAACTCTAACAGCATTTTGTCTCTTCCATCTATATTGTTTAATCCACCTTATGATCCATTCCTACCAGCATCCTAACACCAATGTAGTCATGAGCGTGTGTACGCTCTCCCACTCTTGTGGAAACAGTCCCTATTTCACAGGTTCAGCCCTGCGGGCATCAGTCCTCCAGGCTGTGGCCACCAGAGGGTTGCCTGGAGAAGTATCTCCCATTCAGTCTGTGCAGGAAGAGGTAGATCTATTTACTGCCACTGAGGTATGACACACGCACAGCCTATTTACAGGAACGATCAAGATTCAATAAAGTAACTTCAAAATATGCCAGATGTCAGGCTCTGTGTTTACAGAGAGAGCGAAGCAATCTGAAGGCATCTGTAATTATGGAAGTGGGAGTTTTAAAGGGAAAGGTGGGTGGAGAGGGGGAATAAACTCTTGTCGTTCTGACTGTCAATTAAGAGCAAGTGTTAGTAATGGAAAGACTAAAAAAGGAGCAAATTTACAAAAGCTCATCCCACCCATCTGAGTAAGCAGGCAAAAGTAAAGAGCTTGGCTGCTCTAAAATGGTGTGGGACCATGCAGCCTGAAGAGGACTGGGGAGCTCCTAGGAACACCCTGCTGCCCCCATCCCCGGAGCCAGGACAGCTCCCGCGTTGCTCCATCCTCCAAGCACAGAACATGACCTAATTGCAGCAATTCTGACAAAACTCACTGATTTAACAAGTGCTGAACAGAGTGTCTCAGACAAGCTCTGGCTCCCCCCCATCCCATCTTAATTCATTCAAGAAGAAATCTTGGAGTGGCAATGTGGCTGAAACCCTGGACAGGCAGCTGCAGCACTCACAGTAATGCCCCAAGATCCCCTAGTTAGTTCAAGGGCCAGGGAGTAGGTTCTTCTGAATCTTCTCCTGTTCCTGACATGTGAAGTTGGGCTTGTTCTCTTGTAGCAGGTATAATTCAAATATGCACTTAAATGCTTTGTTAAATAGGAATGGATTGCTGAACTAGACCCAGAATTTATAAAGCACCTTGAGCAGGAATACAAGTTATTATAGTGACTCAAAAAAAAATGCTGTGTGAAAAGGAAACATTTCTTCAAGGCAATGCAGATTTCCATCGTCTTAGAATCATCATTAGGATGTGAAAACGGTCTGTGAAACATTTGAGATGGCATGGAAATAATTTAGACAGTGCTTAAAACTCCATTTATGGAAATCTGGTTAGAAGACTGTGGAGTGATAAATATCTACCTATAGAAGCAAATTTACCTTCCAAATTTATGAACAAATTTAATAAAGACAGCTGCATTACAACCAAGTTCATTGATACTGCAAAAACTCTTGGGAGGACACGGAATTTGTCTGGGATCTGAACTTGTCATTAGTGCTTTACTGAACAAATAAAAAAAAAAAAGGCTCTTTCAGTGATGAATGCATATCCAAGTATCATCATATTCTAAGTGTGCTTAGCATCTGCCATACAATATTAGCATGCAATGCAGTTCCAACAAAGAGAACAAATAAAGGTATTTTAACAGTGGAAGACATGGAAGACAGAAAGAGCACTCTCACCAGCAGCAGCTGAGCAAAAGAAGGCTGTTATACCACCAGTGAAGGGAGAAAGGTAGCATTAGAGGAGAGTGTAAATAAATAGTTCAGCATAAGGGACAATAATTTAACTTAAAAGCCATATATAGAAATGAAATGCACATGTTTACATTTTTTTTCTGCTTTTGTCAAAGGTAAATAGTAACCAGACCTCAAACAGAGAGAACGTGCCACAGTTCGAGCAGACCCCAGCTCACCAAACCCTAATTCGCAGCACCGCTTCAGCAAAAGCTCAGAGAACTCGTTCTCCCTTTTGCCGAGGATGAAGGGATGTCACTTCAGACCACAGAGAGCTGTAAATTTGAAAGGCTTACAAGTTCACACCATTAACAAGTTACTGAAAATCTGATGCTTGTAGAGAAAAAGAGAGCACATTAAGGACAATATAATGTGCAAAGGGGCCATTCTGTGCTCCTTTCTGCGGGATCAAAATCACCCTGAGCAGCGGGGTGAGGATGGTGAGGACGGCTGTGGAGAGGAGGAGGAAGGAGGGCAGCAATAGGGGGGTGCTGGGCAGGCCCACAGCCATCCAGCCACTGCACCAGCCTGTTCACGGCCGTGACACAAGGATCCTGCAAAGGTGGCACCTGCCCACAAGTACCTGACTGGCAAGGGACAGCAGATCTTCCTGAAAAGCTTGTAGGATGGCGTTATGCCCTATAGAAGGAAAGCAGAAAATCACAGCCATGGAAGTTACATGAAAAAGTTTGGCTCCACACAAATTTTACTTTCCAGGCCCCATTCACATCACGACCTGCTCCTACAAACTGATGCAACGAATAAGCAGAGCTCAGGACAGAATCCTCAAATGTGTCCATCACCGCCGCTGTTCCCCCGACAGTCCTGCGATGGATCCCAAGACCAGCCCGACCCCCGAGCCCCACCGGGGTGGGAGAGTCCCACGGCTGCCACATTACAACAGTGACTGTTATTCCAAATAAGGGAACTTGTTGCAAACTCCCCTCAAGCCGCCTTGTTCTGGCTGGTTTATGTTAGGGAGACAAGACTAAACAGACCTTCATATTTTCAGAATTAACCACTAAAAATGAAAAATTGATTGTTTGTTTCCAGAGGGCAGATGAAGGAGAGTCCTGCGGCCAGCGGCCTCTTTTGGAAACCGCGCCACAGTGAACCCAGCACTGGGTTATCTCTTTTTTCTTAAGAGTCTTTGGGACGGATTCAGTGAGGAGTAAACACGTGCAAACCCTGAGTTACACTTTGGTGCAACCACACCATCTCCCTCCAGTTCCTCCCGATGTGGACCAGGCTTAATGTGTGGCCCCACGGCAGTTTATCTATTGTATTTCCCCATTATTTTTGCTAGTGCTGACGTCAGATTTTTTTTTTTTTTAAGCTTATCTATTAAATGTCAGATCAGAGGAAGTTTCACTGCTTTGCAGCAAACTTACACCACGTAGCCTGTATCTTTTAACTGCTGTCATGAATGTAAATAGGAGCAGGTCACTTCATTTCCCTTTTGTTATTTAAACTGTTTCAGTTGTCTTTCCAACTATCAGGACTGCTATTTAGTGCAGCAAGGCTTGAATTAGGTATTTTTAGGCTGCACTCCTTGAACAGATGCAGCCTTACTCTATCTGTCCCCTAAGCCACATGGAAGCTGTATGACCACTTTGTGCAGTGCTGAGCTGAACCTAATATTACCACCTCTCAGCAGAGCTTATTTACTCAGGTTCCGCCTAGGCAAACTGAATTCACCCCTGCCTGACACATGGACATATGCTCACATCCCAGCTGACAGTATCTGGGTATTGCCTGGTTAACCCTGCCTTTGCTTTTCCCCATCTCTGCACAGCCACAGGCCATTTACTCAAACCTGATAAACAAGATAAGCCTCAACGTGGCAAAGAAATATGGAAAACAAAGACAAATACTGCGCTGGATGTGACATTTATTCAGCAACAGAACTTCAATACAATGCTTGTGGTTAAACAAAGAGGGAGAGACAGAAGAGAAACAAGGGAAGGTCCTACGAGTCAACAAGGGCACAAACCCCATCGTTCACCAACACTTAGAGGAAACCGTCCCCAGCTCCTCTTGCATAAATCAAGACTAAGTCCCATCGATCCCATGAATATGTTATTGCCCCATAATTAAGCTACTGAGAAGTCTTGTTCTTCCCAAAACCCAGTGCAGTGGGCTGCCAGCTCCCCACCCCACATGGGAAACACTGGGGCTGCAGCAGGCAGAGGACTGTTGTAGCAGAAAAGCAAGAGGCATCCCAGCTAATGGCCGACTCCACTGTTACTGCTGTGCAGGGAGCACGACCACTGTGTTACTGCTGGCTCCCTGGAGATCAAACAGAAGTCACCACATCAGTAGAAAGCCAGTAAAAATGGTCTGGAGGAGCACAGAGCAGCAGTACCTGGCTGCAGGCACGAGAGGCAGCGAGAGAGCTCAGAAAGGACCAAACTCCTTATCAGCCTCCTTTCACATCCCCAAGCCCAGGAATGTTTTCAAAGCATACACACCAGGACGCCTCATTTCTGGTTGTGTTTATTTGATCTGCACATGTAAATACCTTATTAGAGAAACAAATGGCCTTTTTTATCATAACTTGCCTCTTCTGCATTCCCAAGCCCATGGTACAGACACACAGCGACGTGGACGGCGCAGGCTCGGCTGTGAGCACAGCTACTCACCTGGCTGCAAACCAGGCCTCTGCGCTGCCAAATTAAAAGCAGAAATGCAGATGGGAAGGATGCCTTTTCCCCCCCCTAAACGCACAGCCACCTAGCACAGGAGGGGTCCGACTGACACGGTAGCACGGGTGCAAAAGGCGACACCCATTTTAAACTCAACCGAGCTCTTCCCAGGAGACTCCCCACGCAGCTCTGGCTGTGCACGGCCACATGTTCCCACAAATTCTTCCCCTTTGCAGTCAGCGCTTCTAATCTGGTCAGGAATTGAGAAAACTATTGAAAAACATCAATTTGCTGTTCTTAATACTTAGCTTCAGGAGAGACAACCAACAAGAGAACACAGGTTTGAAAGGAGACAACAGCAAGTGTGTGAGCACAAGGCAGGGGCTGGGATTATCCATCTGTCTCTGCCAGGAGCTCATTTTCTCCTCTGAATTATGTTTGTATGAGGCAGGATCTAATCTAAATGGAGAAATTTGTGTAGATTGGTGCTTGCTTTTACCAGAATTAAATTTTAAAGGTCACACGCTGCTCTTTGCTGCAAGTCTAGAGCAGCACTGCTGAGGGATGCCATGACTTCCAGTTTAATCTCTCACAACAGAATCTAGTTCAGTAAGTATCAGGACCTCAAATCCAAAACAAGGTTACCTGTAAAAAATGATGTGGTGAGGTTTTTTGCTGCTGCATGAACTCCACAAAGTACATCAATAGTTAATTCGTGTAACACTACGCCGACTCAGTCCTCTCAAGTATCAAGTTCTGGGATATCTGAGCTCAAGCAAAACTTGATTACAATATATGGTATATTGTCTCTTAAAACACAGGGTGAATGTCAGGCTAATTTCAGACGACTCTTTTCTTAGGTTGATGAGTACCAATTGCATTTTGTGTTTGTCAGCTCAGACAGTAAAAGTGCAATACCTTGAAGAGATGCCAACTGCTTCTACAAGCAGTTTTAGAGTAGCCCTCAGCAAGCACACACAGGAACACTTCCATCTCTGAGACGGCTCCCATTGGGAAGGCAAAACTCCATCTCCTTCACAAGCAATTCTCATTAATTCAACTAAACCAGGGAAATTCACACAGAATACAAGGTGGAAGAAGTTGAGTGCCTATGCACACTGAGAGAGGTATGTGGATATCCGTGTGTGTATGCACGCTGCCAAAGCCTGCCAGATCCTGCTCTGACCACTACTCCTTATTTACTACTACTTTCTTCCCCTCAGTTTTACAAATCATGGTTTAATCAGAGAAGCGGTTTGAGGGAGTTTTAGTTCTGTAACAACCCCTCAAAAAAAAAAAATCTCTAAAACGGTTACACCCAAAAGGGGAGAAATGTGTATGCACTAAAATTACCTCGAGCTCTTACAGAGCCTTTTAATAGGCAGTAAAATTGCAGCTTCAAGAACAGGTTGTTAAGGTGAGGCTAAATACTCTCACTTATACCCCAGATGAACCAAACATCCTCAGTCTTTTGGGGCAGCAAACATCATCTTACATATTTTGTGATGCCTGTGGGGTGTCAGTGGTAGTGTCCAGCCCTGAGGGGTGTCGGTGTCAAAAGGCTCAGCTGTAAATCACAGCCAGACAAAAATGCACCGGCCGCCCCGGGTGTGTGCAGCAACAGTGACAGCTGGCGGACGGGCGGGGAAAGCCCCACACATCCTCCTCCTCTGCTTAGTCTGAATCAAAACCCTCAAGCCTTGGAGAGAGGAGCCACAAAACATGCACTGCGTGCACAGATTGCTATGCTCTTTCAACAGAAAGCGCCCAGGACTGAGCTCCCCCCCAGCCCGCTGGTGCAGGCAGCCCTCTCGCCCTGCTGCATTTATCACCAGGGCTGTACACCCTCCCTCTGATGGGAATTTGGGTGGTTACACCCTCATGCAGCACCAACCAGGCATTTGAAAGCGTTATTAGCAGAGCCAGGGCACGATTTACTGCCTTGCAGTTTGCTTGCCGCCCCCTCCTGCTGCCTGCAGCACTCGCCTGCATTTACACATCTTCCTTTTGTGGGGAAGAAAACGGGCTGCTGAAGGCACAAAATCTGGCTCTTCATAATTTTTAAGTTACTAACAATGGCCTCATATTATAGAGGAGAAAGTGAGTGACAAGTGGTGGGGAGGCATGCCCAAGGTCACACCAGGAAAGCCACCGACAGTGTGGGACAGAAGTCCCAAGGTTTGGAAAAACCTAGAAGGCAACAAGCACCTTTGGCTGCAATCAGCCCAGGGACCAGCAGGACCACAGTGCCAGGAGGGGTGGCAGCCATTCACACCCCGAGATGCTGAAGGGTCTAAAACCTGATTCTTATTCTTCTTCTGGGGAGAAAATAGCTTTTTGAAATTGTCCATTATTTTCGCTCTCACACCAAGCAGGGAACAGACTGTACTTTTTGCTTCTGATTCACAAATATTAAATCCCCTCTTCCCACTATTGGTGACTCATGAAAGTGACTCATTCACCTCCACAGAGTTTTATTTCCCCCACATTTGAAATTTAAAAAAAAAAATCCCCCACATCGGCCTCTTGGAAAAAAAAAAATAGCCTTTTCTTCTACTCATCAGCCTTTGCTTACAACACAGATTAAAAGAGAGCTCATCTCAGACTCCAGACACTAACTCACTCCTCTGGCTGGTCTACAAAGTCAGCAGAGTTACAGTACAGGAGGAATCCTGCCCCGGCTTTAACCATATTACTCTCCCCACTAGAGACTGCTGAAGCAAAAGCAACGCAACAGCTCTGCTCCATGCAGGGTGGCCCCGGCCTTCCCAACCCACCTGCAAGCAAAGCCAGAGCCCTAGAAATAAAATTAGAAAAATGGTGGAAAAGAAAGATTATTTTGCACGTTGTTTTGTGTTTGGTGTTTTGGGTTTTTTTGGTTTTTAACTACGAGAGGCTCTGCACTGAGTCACGGATTCATAGGGCTGTAGCCCAACCAGGCAGTTGGGTGACGGAGGGTGGGGAAAGAGGGCACTGACACATACAGCTGCGTGGGAGGAGAAGGGGAAAAGACAACAGTGCCATCCCTCAGAAGGTTAGGATGTTTTCTGCTGCACAAAGCACCTTCATTGGCCTGTTGACACAAAGGGCAGAGAAAGAGGTTCAAGCTGAAAGCGCTGAAGCAAAGCAAGGTGTCTGGGCAAGAGCTCGGGGAAAAAAGAGAGCAACATTAAACCCTTGTGAAGATCCCAAGAGGATCAACATCTGAAGACCTGGTCTTCCCAGCTGTCTATCTGTCAAGGCTGGGAACATACAAGAGCGTGAGAGGAGGTGCCACACCACCTTCCACACCAACAACAGCCAAGCAAGCTGTTTGTAACAGAGTAACAGGGGACATGCTAAAGGTAGGGCAGCACACACCAACCTCCTTGGATAATTATAGAGTGCTTTTCTGCCACAGATCTCAGAGCTTTTCACTCATTATCCAGGAAAACCCAACTCCCTGCAAGGCTAGCATTGGTGCCCTGGCTGCACACCATCACTGAGCACTTAGGGTGGAGAAGACTTACCGTAGCAGGGACAAGATCAGAATCTGATCAGGATCAGAATAACTCCTACAGAACCAGATCTATTAATTTTCTCTACTAGAGGATTGTTTCTAGACTGAATCTATTACCCAAGAGCTGAATCAGTAAGTCTGATGTTACAAGGCCTGTGGCTTCTATAGCACAGTGATGTCTCAAAGTTTACCTGCTAATCACATCAAGTCTTCCCCTCTCATTTCATTCTTGCTGTATCCAGTGAGCACTTTAAATGAGTCTTCCTCATGTTTGCACCCATCAAGTACAGTAAAAACATACCTACTTATTTAGTCTTTACTTGGCAAAGCTACTCATATTCAGCTCTTTTAATCTTTGCTCTTAAAATCAATCTTTTCAGTCCAATTGATAACCACATACTTATTTTTTTCTGAATTTCTTGTTAGTCTTTCCAGTAACCAGGTGCCCAGAATTAATGCAAGAGACTAAATGCAATCAATTGCAAAAGAGCATCAAATCATTGTGCTAGAAATAAAGGATGTGCTGAGGACCCGAGCCATGTGCCAGAGAGCTGAAACAGTTGCGGGATAATGAACATGAGAAAGCAGGGTACATGTCACTAAACCACTGCATGCACAACCTTGTCAAGCCAGCCTTTGTGCCTTTGTCCTCCTCTCCAGAGTCACACATCCAGCTCTCCTTAAGGTAAAACATTTGTGCAAAGTGAGAAAAGGATCTATTTTTTTGAGGTACAGCATGCCCTCAAGGGATGCTTCTGTTGAACATTTATCATTGTTAGTCAAGATAACAAAGAGTTAAAAAAAAAAGAGAAATTATCCTGCCTCCAGCAAGGAGGTAAAGAAACCACTTCTTATACTTAGGGGAATCAGAGAGACACCTTGTAGCTAAAGACAGCTGTAAAATCACCACCTCTGTGTCCTTAGCAAAGCAATTCTTCAGGTCACACATCACACTGAAGACGAACAGGAGCCACAACCCCAGACACAAAGCTCCAGCACAATTACACAGTTCTCATTCAAGGATCTCATTTCACTGCTAAGTGAAAAACCCAACACCCTCAGGGCTAACATCAACCATTGTTATTTCCCAAGCATAGGTTACACTTGGAGTTTTATTATTCCAACGCCCTGTTAAGTGGTAGGTCTTCCCTCCAGTCAAGCATCAGAATGCCAAATATCAACAAGCTTGTGTTTACTAATACTCTTGCTCTGTGATAAGTGTTGAATGGATAAGCCTTTATGCAATAAGGAAAAGAGACATACAAAAAAAAAAAAAAAGATGTTTCCAGTAACACACATCTCTGATTAGTAACAACTCGGGGAGTGGGAGGGATATCTATTTCCCCACTGAATAACAGCTACCACTTTCTTTGGTATCCTAGATTTAGAAACTGATTTTTATCACCCGAGACAGTGTGATTTATTAGCAGAGTTGGTACAGTTGGTACCCAACACTCGGCCAGTTGGCACTCCAGGAAAACTCAAGAGCTAGGTCCAAACTCAGAGGCTGAGCCTCATCTCTGCTTACAAACTTGGATGAAGTCCCAGCTGAAGAGACAATATAGCAGCAGGCATCAGCAGAGAAGCTCCAAGTGAACTTACACACAGCAATTGGCCACCAGAGAGACTTAGTGAGGTTCATCCTGCGTTATCGTACGAAAGCACAAACCTCATCGCTTGGGGAGAGAGGAAGAACAATGTAATACTGAAATGTCATTAAAATTAAGCGTGACCAGCTGCTTTCCTCTCCATGATTCTGAATAGTAAGTCTGAGATATTTATGGTTTCTGATTTAATGAAGATGTAAGAAGTCCATGATACAGAGTTGGTTACTACCTTTTAGCTTCCAGGCTCCAAAAGAGCTGCCAGAGAGCATTATTTTTAATGCACTCTCACACAGAGTTTCCAAGGAAGCTGCCAAATCTAGCAAAGGTTTGCACTTTCCCTTTCCAACGCTTTCTTAGAAAGCTGGAAATAACATTACCTTACTTAAGTGGCCATTTTAATTAATTTAGTTTTGCTTTAAAAGCAACAACCAAACAGAAAGAAGAATGAAGCTGAAGTTCGGGTGCTTAAAACTGTTTCTTTCGACACAAAGCTAAGTAAAGCTTGACAGGCAAGTCATACAGATCTATAAGAGACCATTTTAAGAAGCGTGCACATTCTCCAAGGCAGAGCCTGCATATTTCTTACTGCACCAGAGCACATGGACCATGATCCTAGATGGGGCTTCTGGCTTACCGTAAGATAAACTCCAACAACACTGGTTATTACCACTTTGAAAGCCAGAGCTTGTTCCCATCCAAGTAAATGAAAGCAGGGTTAGCCCTCTATGTTCTATTCTTTGTCCTAAGAACCATTATTTAAATGAAAATTCATCTGGGCTACAGATTAGGAACTGCACACTTGCAGTTAAAAGCAGAGCTCCAACATCTCCTTGTTGCTCAAAGCAGGCCTCTCCTGAGCTAGTCACACAAGAACATCAGTGTCTACCTGGGAAAGAAAGATGTAGGGTACCTTGGCTGCAACCAGAAGAGGCAAATGCAAAGCAAACGTGTCAGTGGAAGGCAGCATTTCCCAGCAGTTACCGCACAGCTGAGGGGAGCCAGGTCTCAGAGCTTCAACACCCACCTCTGCCACACAGATACTGCCAGGCAGTCTTCTCATCCCTCTGCTTTCAGACGGGATGGGAAGGGAAGAGGTGTATGAGGTGGCATTAATATGCAGGTTGGAGGAGATGACTCAGCAGCCTATTCCAATTAATTCCAATTAACTCCACCCAAAACAACATAATTCCAAGCTTTTAATGCCATGAGGTATGCCTGGGGAAGTACAGGAAGGCACAGCAATGAACCTGCCAGTTCCCACCTGGTCAGATGCAAGCCCTTTCATTCAGCACTTGATGTTTAGCCAAGTTTATCACCTATCTCTGGCTCCTCTTGGTCATTAAATAAGAAAAACACACAACCCTTCTGCTGCCCAGGGCTGCAGAGGTCCCTTAACACTGGCAAATGCTATTAATGTAGTAAAGGAGAAACAGATTGCCTGGGTTGCTCTCTCACTCCTTCCTGCCTGTTAGAGAGAAGCAATGCCCCCATTAAACGTAGAAAGGAGGCTGCTGTTTTCCATACAAAGGGTGAAACGCATCAAGCACAAAGGTTCAGGACATAGAAACAGGGTATTTTAAGAAGGATTAAAACAGACCCAAAGGTGTGTAAGTGTGTGCTGGTCCCTTGCAGGGGCCTGAATGTCACCGAATGATATCCACACACCTGACAAATGGCAGAAAGGAACTTTCTGTACTATTGCATTTTTCTCTTCAAGATAGAGACTATCACTACATTACCAAGCTAGGGATGAACTGTCACAGCTCTTTTATTATTATTTACCAAAACAGTTATCAGCCAGATTTGTACTATTAAATTCCTGTATCACAGAATTACTCTAATACCCAGGAAATGCAGTACGATGGAAGTGCTGTTCTCCCCAGCTTGCTTTTGCTTCTCTCTTTTACAAGGCTCTTTCTGTGCTGGCTGCCCTGCAGAAGACTACGGAAGTCAAGTTGTACCCGGGGGTCTCACCCTGCAGGCGTGGGGGGCTGCTGGCTCTCACAGCACAGCTCATCTGAACCAGCCCCCATCCTTTTAAAACCAACTTATTTTTTGAACCTAAATAATTCAATGCCGAACGTAAGTTAAAAAAAAATGCTTATTTTTTCCAGCAGCCATTTTCTCTCCTACAATAGCTGACACATACTAGTCCTTTGAGCTGACTCAATGAAGAAAGCACTCCCGTTTTCTTTGCAGAATACTAATATGGTCTTTGGAAGCAAGTTCCTCAACTGAAGCTTACAGAAGCAGCACAGTCAGGTCTCTGTAGTGAGATGATAAAGAGGCCAAGTACTGTGTCTTGCATTTTACCAAGCAGTCTTGCCCAGCCTCTGTGCAAGACAGGAGATCAGTTCCTCTGGTGGAGATACATGGATGGAAGCAGTACGACAAGGCTGCCTCGTTGGCTTCATCTGCTGAATTCGTGATGCACAGTTGGGCTCTTGGTTCACAAAAACATGAAAATCACAGCCCTGGGAAACTGGCCTTCAGGAGGTTGCAAGAGACAGCCTTGCAAATCAGTGTGCACAGTCACCTCCAGGAAGGTCCTGCTTGCACAGGGCTGTCACAGAGAGTAGAAGAGGTGTCAGCAGTAGGAGAATCTCCCCTAAATTGCACAAAACCTCATCAAATCAAGCCAACAAGCTGGTCAAATGCCAACCCACACCTGAGTTCAAACATGCCTTCAGTCTTCAGTACAACCCCTCCAATGAAGTTTAATTTTCAGCAAAGCCACATGAGATGATCCTTCCACAGGGATGACTTGGCTTCTCTCCCTGGCCAGACCATCCGGCCCCATCCCTCGCCTCAGGACACATCGCATGGCACAGCAAGCCCAAACAGGGTGCTGACCCAGCCGAAAAGTAACCATTCGAAATAGGAGGTGGGGAGAAGAGGAATTGCTTTTAGGCCAAAAGAGATGGATTCTCTCACGTGGCCACCAGTGGTGGGGGAGGAAATGAGGGCCTGCAGCAGACCCAACACTGATCAGCTCAAACCTCCTTTGAACTCATACTGAGTCACTAATTTGGGTCTAAATGACGACAGCAGGAACCGAGAACTGATGGTTCTTTCCTGCTGCTCAGTTCTGGTTAGAATTAGATGGTAACAACAATAATGCAAGTCTACGTCTCTCCTTCCTTTATCCCTACGCATAGGCACTGTGAGGCACAGAGAGGTGAAACGCCTTGGTATCTGCGTGGGAGAGCTGGGAACATCAAGTAGAGGGATTTATCTCACTAAGCCCTGCTGTGACTAGTAGACCATGCTGTCTTACATTAACAAGCAGATTTCTGCAGTGTTCAGATTCTGTTCTCCTGCAGAGATTGCTGCAAAGGAGACGATGGGGACAGAAAGTGCCTTGTGCTCTTCAGGACTGCCCCACCACCACACATGTGTCCAAATCAAGAGTAAGAAACAGTGAGACGGTTCCTGCCCCCCTGCACCTCACCTGACTGCAGTGGTCCTGGCTCCCAGAGAAAAGCAGCAAGAAGACTGCCCAGGACACCACTTTACTGGCAGTAGAGGCACAGCCATTAGCCAAAAGGATTGCTTAATTTAATATTTGTTTCCAGCCACTGGGGATTTCCTGAGGTTAGATGCTGGTTAATCAAGCCATAGAGCAGCCATTCAGCACCTGCCCCACAACGTTTAAAAGCCATCTTAAAAAAAAAAACAGAGACTTGTACCAAAGCAATACTGCAAATTATGCTTCCAACACAATTTCCCATGCTTCTCTTTTTTTCTCCCTTTCTGGCACATCACCACCCACATGAAAGCCAAAAAGAGACTGTAGTACCTGGTTACACAAGGGTAGCCCATCAGAGTAGCAATTCAAAAGCTTATTCCATAATCCAGCAAATTTTTTTAATCCAGAAGTCTCATTATAGATTGATTGACACATATACCCATCCCAAAAGCCCTCCATCCACTACAGCAGCAACTTCATCAAGTGCATTGAGAACTTTGCTGTTGCATGTCCCTGGTGCATCAGCTGAAGTTATCGCATCCAGCTGCACAGCATAAAGCTACAGGAAACAATTTCATTAGCGTCCCATTAGGCTTGGACAGGTTGGTCTTTTTACATGCAAGAGTATAGTGGGGAATAGCTTTGGGCAATAATTTGAATGCATTGCTAAAACCATTATCTAGACTACAGATTCGTATTTACAGGCACAGGCTTCCACCCATCTCGCAGCAGCCCACACCAGCGGTTTGGGGTCTGGTATTTAAAGCGTGGTGGTACGGGCAGCAGCGCTCCTCCAGATTCCCACAGGAGCTTTAGGCACCACGGGGACACGAGGGTCATTCCCACTAGTTCACTAGTTTCTGAATAATCCCTGGAAGCTGCCGCTAGGCTAGGGAAGGACTCCAAGAGAGAACATCTGCTGGAAAATCAGCCCTGCTTTGCTTGGCGCCTTGCAGTTTGCCTCCCATGTAACTACTGGCCCACGCTGGCCCAGCAAGAAAGCTTAAAGGCCACCGCACAAGATCCTTATTATGTTGATTTAGGGTAACGCTGTGTGGAATGTGGCACAAGTCTAATGATCCAACCAGAAGAGATTTTGATTTTTTGAAAGGATAATTCCGTGTATCCATTCAGCTAAACAGAAAGCCCTGTGTCATAATAAAGCTGTCATGATGTTCTGGAAATATGGTCTCACTGGAAGAACACATTGTAATTTTATATCCAGCTATTTAAGAAGATGAGGCCAAGCCCTGAGTGACAGACACTTTGATGAAACAACACATGAATTAAACATAATTACACTAGAAAAACAGTAAAACAGAACTAATCATTGAGGCCCCCGTGTTGTACCGCGAGCAGTGACATTTGCATTGGCACAGGGCATTCCCATCCAGAGAGCTCCAAATCCTCCATGAATATCAGTAATTAAATAGTCTGCCGCGCAGCCGGAGGGAGGCAAGTTTTGCTGCCCCCGGTTTTGCAGAAAGCGGGGTCGACATCCCGCCACGACCCGCGGGAGCCCCGGCCGCCTGCACGGGCAGGGGGCTTCTCCACCTCCTCTTTGCTCTTTGAAATGGCCACCACGCCCTTCGCTTTACTAGGCTTTTCCCACTGGAAAAGATGCTGCACGCTCCAGCTAGATTCCTCCCAAAATTCAGACCTAGGATCTGTAGTCTCACTAGGGAAGACTCAATGTATTTCCCCTCATAAAATTAAGATGTAATTTTACACAGGCCTGCCTGCTATAAACCTGTCTCCATGTGCAATGTTCTCCCTATCCATATTTAATCTAGAAAAGAGAATATAATTGGGTTCAGGAAATCTGCTTTTTTCTAGGTTTCCATGCAAGCTGGATCTCAAAACCCTTCTTTATGTCAACAGCAGGCAACTGTTTCATAGACTTCATCTAGCAGGGTTGGTAACTAACCTAAAAATGGCAGATGGAAGCATTAAATATTTATTGGACTGGAGTGCATTGATTTTGGAAATTAACACTTTGCAAATTACTTCTGTGTAAACAGTAATTAAACAGTCAGGCACAGTCCAGTCTAGGTTCTGAGTAAGCTGCAACTCTTTTTGTAAAACATATGTATACATTAAAAAAATACTAAAGCGTGATGAACTAACACTTCTCTACTGATTTCCATCTGCACACACCAAATTGCTCTGTGATCATGAATTAAAATTAATTAAAACTTTGGAATGGTTTTCCACATAAAGTTGGAACGGTGAGAGCCCTTGTGGCAGGCACCCAGGCATCACGCCAGTTACGCTTGCAGGGAGCAGGGGTAGATGATACATTGCTTTAAAATACCAAGGACTCCGTGACCTCGTGTTCCCAGTGCTACTAATGCTGGGATTGAACTGGTGATAACAGTGGGATTGAACTGGTGCTTGTAACAGCATGGGAAACTATGAGAGAAGTGCAACTGATACAGCCAGGTCCCTTGCAGGCTCCACGTGTGTTCCAGGAGTGCAATCGTAAATAGCATAAAGCTGCTATTTGCTTTTGAGCTCTCTCGCTCATGTGGGAATAGATTTGCTCAAGAGATATTGCAGTTTTATTCCCTTAAGAAGAATCTTAATCTCCCACTTGTGCTATTGCACTAGCAGTAATGAGACTCACGCAGTCTTTCCTTTAATAGACCCTTTTCAAAAGAAAATATGTTTTAACTCTGCTTTAAAAGTAGCTTTCTTTTCCAGAACTACAGGTCTTCCTTTCAAACACTGTCCAATATCCTTTCCAGGACTCTTTTCCCATTCACTGTACCTGCACGCTCAGGATCTCATGAAGGTAAGCATGTCCTACTCATTAAGGCAATAGCTGAAGCCTCATTAAAGTTAATGGTTGCTTGTAAATTAGTGAATTGGAAGCTTTGGGTACCATTCTGCAACCTTTACTTCTTCAGCACAGACTGCTACACACTGTATTTTATTACCATAGCTGGATTTTTTCCATGCTCTGACTACATCACTGCTTTTTTACTTTCTCCCTTCCCCCAGAACATATGTACTTAAAAACCCACCAGAAATGAACAAACCCACCTACACCGGGACCGTGAGTGTCTAAATCGGACTCTGAGCTCTTCTTGCAGCTCTGGTGATGAAAGGGCAGAGGCTTCCCACAGACTGTGCTCGGGAATAAGCAGCTTATTCTCATTTTACAGCAATGCTGGGCTTCGCTGTGGTGGTCGGGGGGGCATGGAGGGGATGTTCTCCCCCCCAGCCGGGGATTGATCCTGGCCCCACCGCGCAGCCCACCCCCAGGTACCACCCACCTGCAGCAGCGTGCAGGAGGGGGAAACGCGGAGCTGGCTCCACCGCAGCACCAACGCCCGGAACACGAACCCCGACCGAGGCAGGAGGAGAAATCGGGGGTCTCCTCTGGCTTAGGGTGGCCAGGCGAGGACAGGGTGCTGCTGAGAGCATAGAAGGGGGGACTTAGGGGTAGGGGGGCGGTGGTACTCTGCACAGATGCAATTAGGAGCTCGGATGGGATGCGGATGGGCCAGCAGGTCCACGCTCATTTTATTGCGTGCACACGCACGCAGGCTTCTTCTGTTTGCTTTCTCCCTTCCTCTCCCATTCCAAGGTGCAGATTGGTTTCATGTCCCCAGGGGCTCCCAGGAGCTCGTGAGCGAGTTTGCAGAAGAAGATGAAGAGAACAAGGCTGCCAGGGGACTTTAATGAGAGCTACTTCTATTCTCATGGTGCAGTTAAGAGTCACATAATGAAACAGAGGCTGGTTTGTTTGTTTTTTAATGAGCTCTATTTATATTTGACTTTAACTATCCTCATTCATTTTCTCTGAATCAAACCTCTACTGCTGAACTCTTGTGCATCACAGTTAATAAAGGGCAGCTATAATCTGATTTACTGCATAGTTCCAAACACGAACGTACTCACAGGAGGGGCTGATAGTTTACAGCAGCAATGTTTAAAGCTGAAGAATTGACAGTAAAATTGAACATAACTTCTCAGCTGCCTCACAGAAAGCTGAAGTAATCCCGCAGACTTGTCTGAAGGCATTTTTCTTCCATGTTGTTGTAACAGTGAGAAGTTCAGGCTGCTGTTAAAGCTAGGGTTATGGTTCACAGACTGGAAGCTGGTGAAAAGCAGGTGCCTTACCCAACAGATTTTGTCTGGCTGTTAGGGACGCCTGAGTTTCAAGACGTCAGAGAAAGAGGAAAACCAGAGGAATCGCATGTGAACCAACTCAAGGAATGCAAGATCCTCCAGCTTTTTATCTTCAATAATGCAGAAAAAAAACCCCAAAATAAATCAAGGGGTTTTGTGGCTCACTCCCTATATAGAGGATTAAACCAAAAATCAGCAGTACCGTTCCCTTGACTTCTTCCCCGCCTTAAAATAGAGAAGCCACTGTTTACAACACAGCTTGAAATCTGAAATGGAGGTTTTCTCCTTGGAGGAAGAAATTTTGCCCCTATCTCCATATTTAAGCTTTTAAACAAACACAGCCTCATTCTAGAGGAGCAGCTGTGTAATTAAGCCAATTTTGGGATGAACAGTGTGATTCAAGAGCCAAATACTATCTTAATTATATACATTAATATTCTGCTAAGAAGATGCTTATCAAAAAATAGATAATTCATGTTATTGCACAAGGAAGGCCACTAAAAATATAAAAATAACAGAGAGGGGTGCCAGTCCGAGACCCATCTGATGACTGCACGGTGTGAAAGCAGCTCCCAGCTGCAGAGGAAGCACCCAGCAAGCGATAGATAACACCCGCCGCTGAGCAAGAAGAGAGTGGCCAAAAGTCAGCTGTCCTCAGAGGTGAATACTGAATGAGGGACTTCTGTGTCAAAGGGAGAGTTGCCCCGCGGCTGCCCCAGCTGCTTGGGAAGGATTTTTGGCTGCGATCTCTTCTATTTTTCTGTGAAGAAATGCAAAAAGGAGCGTATTCACAGAAACAGGCAGCAAAGGGAGAACCGGTGGGTCAGGGCAGGGGGGTTAGAGAGAGGAGTCTCATTTGCCGCATTGGGCACTGGGATGCCCTCCTATTGCAAGGACACACTTCAGTCCCCATCTACAGACCTCCCCAATTGCCGGGAGGTGGGCGAGGGGCAGCGTCTGGCCCTGGGTGCCTGGCAGGGGGACCCTGGCTGGCAGATCCGGAGCAGCCAGTGCGCAGGGGACAGGAGCGGTGCGGGTTAGGAGCTGGGGAGCACGACTGTCACTGCCCCAGATGGGACGGAGCATCCCTCGTCCCACACAGCTCTCCCGCCTCTAACTGAGGCTGCATCGCAAAACCGCAGCACCAACTGATTAAGAGAGAAAAGAAGGGATTTCCTTGTGGGTTAGGAAGCCACAGTGGGGTGCGAAACTCCTAGTTCCCACTAGGGACAAAAAAAAATTGGGGGTCTCAGAAAAGCCAGAGCTGCCCTGCTTGTATTGAAATACTGATTTAAAGGGAGTTCGCAATTACACAACGGCAAGAGCCCTCTGGTCTCAGGTGTGCGAGGTGAGGTTGGGGGATTTCTGGCTCACAGCCTCACTGCGGGGCCCTGCGCTCCCATCAGCCCCGAGAAGCAGGGCTCGTTCCATTTGTGAACAGGAGATCTCCAAGGAAAACCCAGATGCTGCAGGAAGCAGGGCTGGGAATACAAAAGTAGCACTCTTTCTGCTGAACGGGCAATGAACCAGCATCATGCAGAGGTGCTATTCGGGATGAGTCTGCGGTGCAAGTGCAGAAATGCCTGAGCCGGCTCAGGTCAAGGCTGCAGCGTGGCTGCATCAACCACCCCAGGGGGTGGGCAGGGCCACTGTACCCCCCTGAGATCCCCACAAGTGAAAAAAGGACAACCACACACATTCGGATGAGCTGGCGTGGTCCTACCTGTCATGGAAACCGAGTCTCAGGCTGAACTCCACCCAGGGCTGTGACTAACGAGAAGGTCTCCTCATGTCACATATGATGGTGCTTTGCATTTTATGGTGCTTATGGGAACAAAATGCCAGCCAGCTCTTCAGCTAGATCAAGTCAGAATCAGGTCTAAATCATCCTGGATAGTTTCACGTTTGGTTTTGCAAAATCAGAGCTCAGTGAAGAGCCACAGACACGTGTGTTAAGCAGTGACAAGGAGAGGTGGCACCAGGGCATTCCATGGGACTTGAGGGTTTCTGTCATGTCCACCAGTAGTGTCCATACACATGGCCATGGCGCCACCTGCTCCCAGACAAGAGTCACCAGTCCTTCATTGCAAGACTGTCATTTAGGTCTCAGTTCTTGCCCCCTGTACATTTTTACTTGGAGACCCCAAAGAAACCTCACTTACCCCTCCTGCCCTTTCATTCTCCCCAGAAAGCATGAGCTTCACCACATCTCTCTGCAGCAGAAACATGCCAGGAATATCGAGGAGAAAGATCATTTTCCTATCCCAAGCTGGTTTAAAAAATGATGCCTGCAAATGTTTAAAAACTCAATATCCAAATGACATGTGGTAGAAACACCCCAACGTGGCTGTCCTGGAGAGAAACGCTCTATTCTGCATACAGCAGAGGGAAGGGCAGGTTGAGGACTGAGCACACATTTATCAGTCATTTGTCCAAATTCCCATGTTCTACCAAGCCACAGGCCGTGGTGGTGAGTAACAGCTGCTCAGTCCCTCTACTGCAGAACAATTTGGATGCAGAAGCAAACTTCACCTTCAAATCAATCCCAAGACCCACTGCATGAAGGCTGTTATGCTGCACAGGAAAGGCAGCAACATTTTGCCTTAGGGCTGGAACAGCATCCTGGGGTCCTGCAACCCCAGTGTCTCCTTCACAAAGCAGAAAACTCACCAGTGCCTTCCAGCAAAATCCAAGGAGCCCCGCACAGGGGTGGGATGTGATGGGATGCAATGGGATGGGGGCAATTCAGTAAGGGGACCCCAGTCTTTCCATTTTAATCTCTAAAAGGTTTAGGAAACACTTCTCTCGCCCAGCTCAGGAGAGCTTCACCTGCACGCTTTTGACACTACAGAGGTAGAGTGGTGTTTCGGACTTTGCCTCTTGCAGCTTGACACGCACAAGGCTAACAGCCCCAGTGCCTTCCCCTGGGAAGGGCACCCATCTCACAAACAAACGTTGGATTGTTACTCATCTTAACTACACAGAGGGCCAAGGTCTCATTAATTAGCACTGACATTTACAACAGAGGCCAAGAGATATGAGCGATATGAAGATGGATGAATTCCAAGAAGATTTGGGAGCAAAAAAGGGCTGTGGGGGATGGTTGGTTTTTGTTTTTTTTTAAATCTGAGTTCTCTTTTTAAAGAGAGACTATTGACATTTGAATTCCCTTTTGCATTAGAATAGGAAAAATTGCAGTCAGTCTTTTGCCACGTGTCTAAATTGCAAGGTGCTACAGACTGTTGAATTATAAAAGGGACCCTTGGACTGGCCAGTCTCCAGTCACTGGACTTGTGTGTGGACCTGAAGGTGTTTGGCTGCAAAGGTCTGGCTTAGGCTGCAAAGGTTTGATTCAGAGGATTTCCAAAAAAAAAGCAAAAGTCCACCAATTGTCTGCCTCTACTCAAGTAGGGTCAAGCTCACGATAAAATAAAACCATCTGCTCTTTCAGACTTTCATCCCGAACCAGAATAAACCTATTCTGATGCTCTTATGGACTTGGCTCCTTCCACTGTCTTTCCTGTGCTCCAGTTGACATTATCAGGTTCCTTGGACGAGATCCTCAAGCATCAACCAGTGGGATTAAAATAAAGATCAGTTGAAAACAAAAGCATTGGTCGTTCTTTTGTACGCTTTCTGATTTTTGAGCCATTAGGTCATATTCCTTTTATACCTTGCAGCTTTTCTCTGTAACAGAAAACTATATAAAATTGAGGGGGGTTTAAACAAAAGCTAGGATTCTCATGTAATCCTGTCAGTCCAGCAGCTGAGGTTTTAGGAAAAAAATCAGTTATCATGAAAGCTAGAAAAGCTGCCTCAATTCATGACTCTTTTCTGTATGACAATTCCAACAGCAGAAACAACTGCCCTGTTTCCGAGCACCAGGTAACCCCACTTCTCATCTTCATCCCTACTGTCTTGCTGATCCCTAGGAAAGGGTCTTCAGAATTCAACAGAGAAACTCAAATCTGGTTCTGGAGAAGTAATCCACTGGCAGTGATACCGGGGCAGGGGAAGCACAGCAGAAGCAGATCCTTCACCACCACCTCAACCTCCACATCCTCTCCAGGGTGAAGACAGCAGAGTCACACTCACGCTGAGCTCTGGGGTCTCCTTCCCTCTCCCCTTCCTAACCTGTAGATTCAAAACTCACCGAGACATGAGTATGCCATTAGGGTAGAAAGCAGAAGAGTTAACATCTGCAATCTGCATCCCCCAGACAGGCAGGAGGACGCTTAACGTATGTCTCTGACAAGTGCCCTCAGTGGGCAGGGACAACACCCTCCCTTTATTTAAAACCTTATTTAAACCGGGTCAGAAAACCCCGTCACCACTGGTGCGGTTTTCCAAAGCACAACATATAAAACGCTAACAAGCGCTACGATCCTCAAAACAGCTTTCCTCTCTCCTTTTGCTATCCTGCTAATCGTGATGTCTGGGGCTATAAAAAGGCACCGTGCAAGAGCATGTCTCTCATTCTGATCTGCTTCCGTGTTTATAACCATCGCTTATCTAATGACACTTAGGAAGTGTTACCAAGGAGACTATTTGCATCCTGCATGATGTTGCTAAAGCAACACTGCTAAATTAGATGCAGCACTCCTAGCCTTCACCTACTGTATTTGCATTGCTATTAAAATGAAATAGTCACAGGCTTAAACTATATTTGTGTCATTCACTCATCCAAACACCTGAAAATAGTCCAATGGCAGCAGCTACGGAGTTCCCCCTTAAATCTAGCACATCTAGGTCTCCACCTCTTACATGTATTTCTAGCTTGTCTTTCAATGTGACCTGCAGACAAAGCAAGCCATCTTTTCTTTCATACTATAACCTTCCTCCACAGGACTTGTTTTCCCTATATGTTTGGCTTTTATTTGAATACTTCGGGTGATTTTAACCATCATAAATTATTACAGCATCTTAGTATTTGGTGGAGCACGGCAGAAGGCAATTTGTAAGTGGCATTAATTTTTGAGGCACAAGATGGCTCAGAGGCACTGGAAATGCAACAACTTGGCTGAAGTTTATGGGTCAGCTGTTCATCCTCACCCTGAGTTTTGGTTCAGCTGTAAAGAGTCACCATTCACGGGCTTCGATATGGCCCATGGAAAGACTAAAAGGCTAAATAATGACTAATGGAGTGAAATACTCATTAAGGAGGTGATAAGATGATAAAATCAAAATAATTTAAAACTATTCAGAACTATAAACAAGCTATAAACAAAAATAAAGCCAGGAGCTATTTTAGGTGAAGTTGCAGAATAAATTAAACAAAGAAGCACAAGAGGCTATTGGTAGGAGGGAGAGTGAGCAAAAGGAACCAAGAGGTGTGTTTGCAATGGTTTCCAAGGCAAGTAACAGCTTCTCTAGTGTTTGGACATTCGTCAATATGCTAAAAAACATACTTAAAATTAAAATATCCCCCCACGTTAATGTAGAAATATGGACAACTGTCAGGAACTTTACAGCAAATATTATAATTGCCTAACAATATATTATATGCAGTTGTACATATAAAATAAATATTATTTAATTGTATTCTTCATGATATCAAGCAATGTCACAAGCAAAGACACCGAGCTCTCTGAACTCAAGTACTCTGGTGCAAATCTAGAGCAATGTATTATCCCCACAGCTTTCTGTTCTGACAGTCTGAGCAGTACACTTCAGATAACCACATATAATAATAAAATACATATAATATGTTTATTAAAAAAAAAACTCTTGCTTTTAACACTTTCAAATTTAACAGATAAACTCAGGCAAGGACATAAATACTCGGCGTCTGTCACTGAATTCAATCAGCTCCCTGAATCAAAGCAAAAGCACCCTGTTCCAGCTCTGCTTCAGTGCGTAATATGGTTTGGGTGCCTCTTATTAATAAATCCTTGCTTTAGCGCAGAAGCGCTGCTAGAAAGCACACCTGGGAGCATTTTACTATATATAAAACCTCTGTTCCAACAGCAAATTTGATGTGCCTGCAGAATCTCATCATGAGAAGGTAATGCTCCTTGCTGCTGAATAGGCTACAGCACGAGAAGGCCCACGTCCAGAAAGCATTTCATCTGCTTGGAATTGCTTATGCCTGGGAATTTAACCTGAAATACCAGAATCTGGGCTGGTAAAGAATTTGCTAGCAGTACTGGGCCCCAGTTCAGCCAGGCAGGGTCAGGGATGTCCTTTGGCTCTTTTGCTTTTAACAATTTTTAAGGATGCTTTTCAGAGAGAGAGACGTGCCCAACTGAGTGAGTCAGTGGTAGCTGAACGCCATCACCTCCTCTCAGAAGGATGTTGCCGATGCTTTGCCAAACAGGGAGGGGGTGAGGTGGGTAGATGGAGGTGAACGCGCTCAAGTCCCAGCATTTCCCTAGGAGGCAAAACTAGATCCCGAGCCTGGATCACGTGAACTCTATGGGAATTGATGGATGTAGGACTACTGTGTTCAACAGATGAACTGGTCTTCGTGCTGCTGAAGCGTTGTGCAAAATACAAATAAAACATTTTACCTCCCTAGTCATCAGCCTATTTTAGGACGAGGGGATGGGACAAGCTCTTTCCTGTCTCCCCGCAACAGCTGCAGTGAGGCTCAGTTCCTCAAGTTTTGTCATTTTTTTAGCTCCTCCATGAGAAGGTGTGATAGAGGCACAGAAGAAGATTTCTGTAGTTGGCCGTGGCTGGAGAGCATGTGTGTGCCCACCACCACCACGCTCCACTGAACTGCCTGGACATGAGCCGATGTGATGCCAGTGGAGAGCCTCCTCCAAGCCACGTGGTGGGGAAGCCACCCTGCAGTGGGCAAGCAGCGCTGGAGTTTGAATAAACACTCAAAGTCTTTCTAACTCCCCTCATATAGCAAAAAGAGGATGGCTCAACTCTCATGGGTTTCAGGTCTACAACAGCCGTACTCCCTCATGCCTCCTCCCATGGCTGCCACAAGAAAACTTCACGAAGGTCTAGAAAGCAATCTGCGATCCTCTGTGGGAAAGAGCTATTTGTGTCCATGTACACAGGCTGCAGAAGGTCGCTTTTAGCTGTCCTTGCTTAAGGGGAACTTTCCCAGGACTCGGCCCTCCTCGCTGACTTCAGGTGCCCCATGTGAAACAGGCCAGGGAGGGCTCCAAGGAAGGGTCAGAACGAGGATTGCATCACCAGCAAGGCAGAGAGAGGGGAGGGGAGGAGATATCATCCTTGCCACCAGCCAACTCCTCCTTCTCCCATGGGAAATAAGATCAAAAGGAAAAAGAGTTTTCTCTGTGCTAGCTATGCCTCTGTGAAATTTTCTAGGAACTTTCTGTTGGTTTTGGATCAGGTCCTAGACCCGTGTGGACAGAGCCCATACTATATGATGTGTCTGAGTTATTCATTAGCAAAAAGGTTCCCTCTGCAATCAAGCATGTAGAGCACCTTATTAAAACATGCCCCGCTCCATATCTGACCCAATGGAGTTGGCATGAAGAAGTTCTTACCACACCCTGAGAAATGCCGCTGGACTGCGAATTATCATTACTTCCCCCGTCTCAGTTCCTACATGGCCTTATTAAACTATGTCATAAATCATCTGGGTTTTATCTGAACTCTCCTCCTCCTGGTGACATTCTGTACTTCTGAATAATGTTGTCTCCATATGAATTACAAGGGGCACAGCAATAATGCTCCAGCAGAAGCGAGGGAAGCAGTGGGAAAACAGCTAAAAGCTACACTGAACTGTTTTCCTATTTGTAATCTTCTGTCATATTCTGAATCGGAAGGTTAGATAATGAGACTATTTACAGCGGCATTGCTGGGTGTGTATCACAAAACCTTTATTGTAAGACCACGGCAAGTATGAAATTTTAATTTTGCCTGCCACTTCCCTGTGTCACAGCTTCATTTGCAGCAAAGCATTTTTTCTTTCGCAGTGGGGTTATTAATAACGGATGCAGCATTAACATTGCCAAATTGGGAGTTTACCCTCAGTCTCTGTTCCCACCCATCGCTCGGTAATTTTTCCTCCTGGCTTCGTGCTGGACTGACAACCGAGGACTGACAATATCTGTTCAGCCACCACACACACATTGCGTGGGCAAGAGCAACCAGAGCTGACTCCATTCACTGCTACAGGTCCCACCTGCGGGACTTCTCTGGTTGAAACCTCAAGGTGCTTTTTAATCTCTCTGCTAAGTCTTCCAGTGCATGCCAATAGGGTCTGAGAACAACTGGCCAAAGAAAATGCACTGAACACCAGATGATCTCCACAGGCTGTGAGGCATCCAGCAGATGGTGAGAACTTTCTGCCACAACTAACGCAGAGCAGATTTCAAGTGGAGGAGCAAAGCTCTCAGCTGTCAGTACTTATCACTTGGCATCTCAACTCTAAACCTTTAAAAACAAAAGGTATTCATGGATTTAAACAGGGAGAACTTTTTGCACCTTTATTTTATTTTATGCCTGTTAAGGGATATAATTGTTGAAGGGCTGTACTGTTAAAACAGGTACTCTCAATGATATACAGAGATGGGAGTGGGAATGTAGAAATCCAGTACTAACATCAGAGGTTACCCAGCTCCCTTATAATGTGTTCACTGCCTTTTTTAATAAAGAAAGTAAATTATTTCAACTACTTATCCTCTTTCTGTATTTGCTGAAATGCTGCAACATAATCAATTAGTGAGGCACATTTTCTCTTTTCCATCTTCTATCACATCTATTCAAGTGACTCACTCACATAATACACAGATTCTGTTTGCAAAATTTACAGTTATTTGTATCCTGTCTTCTACAATGACTCAATATTTCTATGGGAAACCAGCTCTTCCCTTCCAACCTAGTAAATACTTGTTAAGTACAAAAACCAAGCATTCATCATGGACAAAAAGGATCCTGCAAAATAGATAGATAGATAGATGGATACTTAAAAACGCAATGGCACCAGTTGCTCAAATCAAAGAAATCCTGAATAATACCAATACAATTAAATGCTATATTAAACAGGTATCCCTTAAGGAGGAGATTTGAACTAACCTTCTGATGAAGAGTTGGAATCTGGATGGTAAATAAGCTCTGGATCTTTGGCTGCTTGGCTTATCTGGCAAAAGCCTGTCCAGTAGCAAGTTAAGACTCTAACGCTAAGCTTTACATTAGATGGTGTTGAGGAGCGGCAGAGCACAAAACACAGTCACGTCTCCATCCAAGTAGCAGTTAAAGGGAAATCAAGCAGAGCTTATGCCGAACAGAGCATAAAAGATGATCAGTGGGGTTTTTAAATTTTATGTTGACATATGGGAAGTCAATGTAAATTAGAATGAATCAAGCATAACATGATTACGTTTCTTCTGACTGGGTCTGGGTGTGAGCTACAGCTTTCAAGTAGGGTGAAGCCAGACGGATGTGCAGACAGGGGCTACTCGCAAAGACTTCCATGCTCCCATTCAGCTCCTCAAGTAAGAAACCAATACCCCAAAAGTGCCCCTGATTAATTCCACTGGGACAAAGGATCCCAGATTTCCAGCTCTGCTCAGCATCCCATGGTCCCTTGTCTCTTCAGAAGCCAGGCTCCTTCTTTGCTACCCCGCTGGCTAGTTACTGACAGTGGCACTGGCTAGTTACAGAGCTCCCCAGCCATTGCTTTGCTGAATCAATCTTCTCAAGTCCTGATGCTAGACATAGGATGTGTTCTGGCCATATCATAAAAATTATGAGATCAACAGTCAATAGGGAATCCCTGCATATGCCCGTGCACATGTGTGTAAGCCCACACATGCAGGAACATCTGGAAGTGTCAGTGTTACAGTGTGAAACCCAAATACTGAATAAAAAGGAACAAAGAGAGGAAGGAGACTCTGCAAGCAATGCCAGTACTTTAGAATTTATTTTGTCTAAAATTTTATTACTGGTTTTTCAAAAAAATGTTTACATTAAGTGGTTTTTTTTAATCTAAAAAACCTGCATGATATTTTATCTCTGAGGCTGGCTGAGAACTATTAACATTTACTTTTCAGAGTTTTACATGAAATAACCCTGAGGTTTAACCTGACAGTTTTCTGAGAGCTGAGAATCCTCCCCTATGCTTCAGCAAAGAGTTGAACTGAGGTGGACTAATGGAGAATTGTATAAACATAATACCACCGTGGCATCCTCCACCCTATAATTTTAAAACACAATCCTATTTTAATCCTGTAACTGAAGGCCAAATAACCAGTAGTGTAAACATGAACTAGAATCTTATATGCAACATGCTTTTATCAGCTAGAGATCCCCAAGAATGAATGAAGATGAAAACCTACCCCACCTCCATTTTAACCACATAGTTGCATCAACCCAGTTCTTAGTATGGCTAAGTATCCAAGTGCCTGCCCTCCTCCCCAGCTACACAGCTAGCAATACCCTACTCAGCTGGGTTAAAAGGTAGCTCAGGTTCAGGTATACATGTCGCAGTCACAACAGAAACTTTAACCGTTGCCAGACCCTAAGTTTCAGTTAAAATTCAGCTCTTGTCCCCAAAACTACTTTGGGATTTGTCAATTTGTGGCACAGAACTGAGCACCTGCACAGTGCTGCAATTAAAGTAAGAAACTACTTTGGGATTTGGCAGTTCGCAGCACAGCACTGAGCACCTGCACAGTGCTGTGATTAAAGTTAATCTTAGATCAACCATTTCTGGATGGAGACAATCCCAAAACACAGGCGTTGCAGACCCCACTCCTCGGGACAGTTCAGAATTGGATTATTCAGATGTCCTAAAATTTCAAGGCAGACCAAGTCAGAGAATGTGTGGATCCCCAGCTCGAAATAAGTAGCCACCATGAAGGTATGAACCGTAAGTAAAACAACGTGTACTTATGTACTTGCCATGGGCAACAGTTTCAGCAATGCAAAAGTAGCTGGTTCCTGCAATTATCCTAGCAGCAGTAGGTAAGAACAGCTGCCAAATCTGAAATCTTCCAAGCCTCTGTATTAGAAATCTTCCCAGATATGGGGATATCCACAAAAGCTGCTATTTCAACAGTCTAGGAAACAAAATGAAGTGGGGGCTACTTAGGCCTCTGTCAATGTAAGCAAAAAGAACCTGCTTTCTCTTACTCCAAAAGAGCCCATAAATGCAAAAGCACCTTTACTTGTCAAAATCACAGAATGCAGGAGACACAGCCTCGTCCAAGAAAGCTTGCACAGGGACTTCGTCACAACCTCTACTGTCTCCCAAATAAAGCCTGGACATTTTGTGCGTGACCTCGAGGCTGCCATGGCAATGAACCACTCTGTAAACACCCGGCAGAGACGTTCATGAAAAAGAGGATGGATCCAGCTAGAGACCAGCCAACACCAGAGCAGGCTCTATCCCTCCATCTACCACTGCAATGTCTGAACAACCCAGCTCCAGCTTTCACTGGTGTGGAGAAGTTTTAAGTTCTCATTTCAGCATTATCCTTATCAGCTAAACACAGCCTTAGGAAGACGCCCTTGGGAAGTCCATATGAGCAGGGCGAGTGTGTGGTCTTTGCATGTAGCAAACTTCAAAGGATTCCTCTTTCATGGCCACCTCCAATCTCCCATAAAATTGGACCCATTTTAGCATCCATAACATCCACTATTAATGAGCTCTACAGACCTACTAGCCACTGCAGATGGCTACAGCCTCCTTTTGTTCCAAAGAAGCTGGAATTTACCAACTTCATTTGATGTCCTCCTAATTCTTGTACTGGAAGAGACAGTGAAGAGTGGAGGTCTGCCCCTTCTCTACATGCCAGTCATTTCCCACCCTAGTTGTCCCTTTTTCCAGAGGTAAGAGTACTAGTTTATTCAATCATTCCTTATATAAAATTAATCCAGACTTTTGACTGTCCCTATTGCCCTCCTCTGAACCTTTTCCAGTTCTCCTGTATCTTTTTTTAAGGTGGTGGAAGGGGAAGAACCAGTACTACACCATATTCAGATTTATACAACCATCTAGTCATGGCCTCTATTTTCTTCTGCTGGGCTTCCCTTATAATTTCTAGTATTTCATTTGCTTTTTGTAACTGCTACTGAGCCTTGCACTAACATTTTCAGCTCAATCACCCCACTGATGTTTTGGTTCCTACTGGTTTTCAAAAGTAGCCTTTTTTGCCCTTGAGAAATACGGAGCATCACCTGTGGGCAAAGCACCACATGATTTCCTGGGAAATTTCCGACAAGCTGCAGCACTACCTGCTCCACCAACAGGCTTCAGCACCTTATGAAAAGGACGATGGGAAAGGAAAAGTAAGATCGATAAATTGCCGTGTTTGGAGCACTGAGCAATTTTAGGCAGTTTAAATGCAATAAATCAAAGTTCAGTAGCTTGGGAAAAAATCTAGCGCTTAGGAGAAGGTCATATAAACCTGAGAACCTCAGGCAGGAAAAAAAACTTTATATCTACAACCCAGACAGACTGACAGGTCAGAGGGAAACAAGCACGACCCAGGACAGGATGAAAGCAGAAGGGCAGGAAGCAGGAGGCATCCTTCAACACCTTGAATGATGGAACTTCTGACTCTCTAAGGCTGGAAGAAAATGAACTAGTACTTCAAAGAAGAATCAATTATGACAGCAATGGGAGCTGAGGTTATCTCACAGCATCACTATTGGCATCCCCCCGTCACACTGCTTGCACCCCAACTTCTAATCCCCATGATCTTCAGCTGCCGATGTCCTTTTGCTCCCCACTTAGTTTTATCTAGCTAGTGCACAAAATGGAGCTGGCAGCAGGATAGTCTTTCCCATCAACAACATACAATTATTGAAATGCCTACACCAGCCAGATTACTATCTTCTACATGTATTTCAGAAGCTCATAAAATACCAGTGAAAGGAGAAAAAAGTCCGACATATTTATGTGTCAGTGGATATAAGGTTTGGAACAGCAACTGCAAAAATGCTGGCAAAGACTGTATAATCATGACGGGTATCCGTGGACCAGGAAAAGCAGCGAAGCCCCTGCCTCCTTGGAAAAGTGCTGCGCAAGAGGCTGTGTTTCTGGGGGCTTGCAGCCAGAAGAGCAGAGTCACACCCTTCATTAAACCACTGCTGACTGACTTCAGGTTTCCTAGCAAACAAAGGGAGTAAGAAGAACTGTCCTGCAAAGGTACCAGCCTGCTTCATGTGATACTCTGGAGATATAAACCTCAGATCATCCCACAGAGATCACCCAGACATGTGAGCAAGAGCTATCTATATAAATGAGCTATAAGTACAGGGGACCATGGAAGCACCCATCACAACATGACTCAGATCTCGACGGGAGCCTCCAGATGCCACTGTAATACAAATAATAAAGAATAACCCATGAGTAATCAGCTGCTGCTGAAAAGAGGATCTCTGACTAGCTCGGGCTGTCTCTGTAATATAGCGCATGCATTCTTTTGCATAAGTATCATAGGTGCATTAACCCGTGAGAAAACCGATAGGAAGAAATCTTGCTCACTGTCACTCACCGTGGAAATCTACCTTCCAAGGCAAGAGGAGGCTCAGGAAAGAGCAACAAACCTGAGAAGGAGGCTGGAGGAAAGGATTTAAGAGAGGAGACAGTAATAATTCTTAGCTTTTACAATGTAATATTGATCTGCTGTCCACAGAAATGGCTAAGCCTTCTTGAAGCTGAGGACATGGAGACAAGTGAGGATAAAGAGCCGCTTGCCCACAGAGCACGGGAAATGGCATTCAGGTGCCGTGCCTCACCTCTGGCCCAAGGGCTAGCAAAAACTGCATTTCTAGCACTCTGAACCAGCAAATCTGGGAACTACACAACAGCCCTAACAGAGTACACAGCCCACACATCACAGTAGGAAGAGTTAAAAACATCCAGCGAGGCTGAGCAGCAGCTAAGGAAGGAATGCACAGCCACAGAGATTTGCAAGATGTAACTCTAGGCAAGGAGGATAACTTACCAAGCTACACCAGGATCAAAAAGGAGAATTAAGAGAGGAGATTGAATAGACTATCTTGGAAGAACCTTGGGGCAGGGAGATGGGTTGAACTGGGGATGTATGTCTTGAGAAATAATAGAAGCCTCCTTGCTTGGAACAGTTCAAGCCAGACTGCCCTGGCACTATTAAATAAACAGTACACAGAGCCACTGATGCAAAGTTTGATCTTTTTCATCTCAGAATCCAGGAGATTAGATATGGCTGGAGTTTTCTCACTCCAAACAGCCATACACACCTTGCTTGATAGTTATTGCAAACCATATTTCAGAGAGGGTGGACAGCAAAAATTTCCTGGAGTTTTTCTGGCTGCATCATTAAGGAGATTGCTACCAGATAATCATAATCTTTTGCTCAGCATTAGGAAAGTACACAATGGATCACCTTCCGTCACCCCAGAGAAACAGCCACATCTGGGTTACGGGAAGGGAAATACTTACAGGAATGCTGAAAATAATCTCACCTCAACCTCCCCATCATGATATCACCAAGCGACAACCTCCTTCCAACCACTGGCCATGACTTTGAGATTAACAGACACATCAGGACTATGGCATCTGATCAGCTGTGGTCCTGGAGAACTTCTGTTTCCACTGACTTTAGTTTTCACTGTCTCCAAACCAGCCAAAGTCTGCATCGTGTGTGCCTTCACAACTGTGACACCAAAATCTGGATTAATAATCCAGGCATGACATACTGCTTTGGAATAGGTAATTCCAAAGTGCTCATGTCTAGCGGTTTCTAGTGAACAGCAATGTGAAATCCTTTTATAAAGGACTGGACATATCAGATTTTAAAGTACTGTCCTACTCTGAAAGCAACTCTAAAATCATCAGCCCGGGGTTCCAGGTTTACTGTTGCAGCCACTTTCAGTAAAGACCTGCCTATTTCAGCTACCTGGTTTTTAAATTTCAGCTGAAGTCTGAGAATCAAGTTGGGTGCTTTCCTTCTTATGCACAACCATCAGAAGCAAAGCAAGTATTCTGCCACCCATGCCAGTCTTCAATGATATTTCTGTGTTACGCCTTCAATACCACCAAAAGTATCACATGGTCTTTGAAGATTTACTTAACTAAAGGTGACCATTTTTAGCAAGACTTACAGAAAGGTATAAAAATTTTCAGTATCTGTGGGCACAGCTCTACTATGTATGGAGATCTTATTTCTTATATAGCAGAGATGAACTTGTAAGGTTCAGGGACTGACTTCAGAGTCCCGAGACCACCTTGGGAAACTTAATGCAATCATAGCTGCTTCTTCAGCAAGAATGAGCCTCAATCGCCCCTGGCACCAGGTTAGGAAGAGGTAGTCGCAGAAGGGAAGTACTAGATGGTGGCCAAATTATCAAAGTTCAGTATCCCTAACACTGAGCCAGACACTGAGGGAAGAACAACTGGGGACCTCCAATTAAAATTCACATTACAAAATGTTAAACGGCAGATATGTAACAAAACTGTGTGACATTCATACTTTCACTGCTATGCCTCCGGACCATTTTACAGGAACCTGTCAGATGCAATCAGACTTGTTCATTCTGCATCTAAATGTAGGACCTGAGGCAGTCCGGTTTCAAAAAAGACAGAAAAGGCACATATTGTCCCTGGCAGTTGCTTGTTTTTTACAACAAAGGCAATGCCTTGTTAACTCTTTACTCCAAATCAAAATTATTTCAGTGCTCTGCTACATTACAGTCTTGGGAACATTTCTGCTTGCTGCCTCGGCACAGGTAGAAATTTAATTACAACTGAAATTAAAGGAAGAAAGAAAGAAACAAAGTGCCATTAACATACACCCCACCCCACCCCAAAATCAGGTTATTCATACAGAGCATCTTCAAAATCTCACATAAGCCACTGATAATGGATTAAATGGCAGTGTCCCTTCTGGGTCCAGTTTATAAATTCTTATCTGCTTAAGGTTGCTCCAGAAAGATTTCCAGCTGACAGCATGATTCTTAAGAGACAAATCCTCTCTGGCAGTTTACAATTGCATACCAACTACTACAGCATCGCATGTTCCTTCATGTTTGCACTGATAGAGGATGAAGGTTCACCATTTAGGGTTCAGCATCCCCCTCCTTGCAAGTCTAATTTTAAGCACAGCCATTGTCTGGGCTGAGTTTCCGACTGACTTTATCCATGACAGAGTAGTAAGCATTCGTAACGTCTTCTTGCATGGCCATTAAAAAAGCCATGATATAATCACCCTCAGTTCATGCAACTGTTGCGAATCATCCAAGTAGGAAAGGAGCAGAGAGGTGTAACAGAAGAATAATGCAAGTATCAGAAAATCCTTCAGTATAACAACCAGTTGCCCAGCTCATCATTAACCGTTTCCACTCCCCTAGACCATGCCAAAGAAGTATCCGAAAGCTCAGTAAAAATGAGGGTGAACAGCAACATCCTTATTCTTCACACTGGTGGCTGCAAATTCTGCAACACACTGGGGAAGCTGCAACAAGTTCTGATCACTGAAATGGCTGTGGGAGCAGCACCTTCCCTCATTCCCTGCTTACAGAGAGATGTCTGACATCCTCTACATGCACCATTCAGTGCCTTTGGCTGTGAAAATGTGCTGAGTGAAGAGGTACCCAGGTAGCATTGAACACATATGGTGTGTATTGCTGCCCAAGGAAATCCTTTTCAAGAATGACGGGTTATTTTCTGCTACCACCCTCCCAGCTTACAGCAAAAGGGAGCAAAAAAGGGCAGAGATAGAGGAGACCTTGGGCAGTCGCTCCTGCTCGCCTTACAGAAGTCATCTCCATCCAATTTGGTCCCAACAGTACCCCAGGATTTCAGAAAAGGGATTTCTCCCAGCGAGGAACAGAATAACTACGTAAGCCGGAGAAGGAGCTCAAAATACCCCCTGCCCTCCTCCAAACAGGACTGACAGTCCCACGCACACAGACACATTCCTGGAGCACCCAGAAAAGACGCCAAAGCAAAGCTTTTGTTCACCGAAAAACACTTGGGGACTCTTTGATGGTCCAACCCCTCCAACATGTTGTCCCTTGCTTTCCTGGGGTGCCACTGCCTGGGGAGACCTGTGCACCGATCAGCCACCCGTGAGGCACTGCTGGGGAAGAAGCGGCAGGGCTGGGAGCCGGGCAGGGGGGCCCACACCGCCAGAGGGCATGGGGTGCCAGGCATGGAGCCATCTCCCCGGGGCCCCCAGCCTGTCCCAAGGTGCCTGGGATGCCATGTCCGGCATGGGGTGCTTGGGGTGCTCAGGGTGCTATGAGTGCCTAGGCATCTCATCCCAATTTGGGGTCCCTGGGGTGCCCAGGGTTTGTGTCCTGCCTGGGTGCCCACCCCACCTCGGGGTGCCCAGAGCACCCATCCCACTCCGGGCTGCATGGGTGCTTCGGGTGCCCCGGGGTACCGCGGGCGCTCGTCCTGCCGGGGGTGCCCGTCCTGATG
>NW_009191633.1:987-2009 GCF_000690835.1 Fulmarus glacialis | reverse complement strand
CCCCCCCCTCTCGCACACATACACACAGAGGCAAGGCTGTATCTTATTTATGCATTCATATTTAGCAGTGGATTGTAATTGGCTACAAATTAATCCCTTGCCCATAATAGTCTGTAATCTTCATCACTGGAGGAGAGACACGGTGAAAGTGTGCCGGGGGGAGGGGGGCAGAGAGGGAGCGAGCGAATGAAGGATGGTGTTGGCTGTGATATACTTGGCTGTCAGCTCTGTTTCAGCACACCTCCACTCATCTGGAAAGCATCTAAATAGCCTTATTTGGAGAAGTGGGAGGAGATGACGCTTTCTTTTAAATAATTGCGGGATCAATATAAAGAAGATATTATACACAGAAAATGGGAACTTAAGGTCTTCCATCCCTAATAGTGGAGTTAGATGATCAAAAGGGAATTGTGTGCGTGTGTGGGCTCAGAGGTGCCAGCCCCCAGCACCTGTTTCCCTTCCTTGCTGGTTTTATTAAATTAGAACAAAAGGAGAAAATTATGGACGGAGGTTTAGTGGTTGGGGGGGGGCTCTTGTGGGACACACCTTTTTGTGTCCGCGGACACACACACCCTTACACGCACACACGCTTCTCTCTCTCTCCCTTAGCTAATTAATTAAAATTAAATATCAAATGTAAGTGCCAGGAAACTGCTGGGAGAAAATTAATGCCTTTAAACGGCACAAGACAAAACACGACGATCAATAAATTCTGAGTAACTGGCAGAAAAGGTCTGTTCCCTCCCGTGCAGGAGTAAAGCAATAACCAGACCTAACTTCCACTTTCGGAAAAAAAAAACAAAACAAAAAAAACAACAAAACTAAACCCCTCTCTTATTAAAAGTGGGTTTAATTATGGAAAATGAAGAGATAGGAATAAAAGTTATCTGCGAATTATAAAACCCCAATTTCTTCCCCTACCTCATTTCCTTCCCTTTCGCGTATAGCCGTGTGTGCTTTGATCATATCAATTTCATTCTTGTTTTGGACGCTCCAGTCGCTACTCAGTTTGAATTAGCTGC
>NW_009191633.1:0-968 GCF_000690835.1 Fulmarus glacialis | reverse complement strand
GGGGGGGGGGAAATAGGAAAATAGGGAAAGCATAAAAGGAAAATTAGATTTTTTTTGTCTTTGAGGCTGGTGACACATACAAGGACAGGTCCTTTGCAATTACCGCGGGCAATGATCCTTTAGAAAGCAGAAATTAAAAGTTGGGAGAAATAATGGGTAAAACAATCAGCTTGTAATTTTGGTAGGGCTTGGACATGATTAGTCCATCAGCGGGCTGGGCCCAGGGGAGTCCCGCTGAGCGGGAGCCCACAACAGCCCCCGCTCATATATTATACACCAGCCCTTAGATTTTAATCAGACACCACAACAGTGTCCTTTCCCTTTTATGACTTTATTATGCTTTATCTTTAAATTATAAATCACCTCCTGGGTTGAAATGGTATGTATAATGTCTGACCATGTGTAGGTACCTACCTCTCCCCTTTTTCCTGACCTTACCGACGGGGCTACCACGCACACGCAGCGAGAGCGAAGTTTTAATCTGCATGTACACACACTTGCACAAATACCCATCTGATTGTTTGTTTGTTTGTTTGTTAGCAGCTCCTCTTCCCCTCCTCCTCCTCCTCCGGCCGTGCCTCTGATCTCATCTTTTCTTTGGGATAAATTTTCCTCCCATTACTTCTGCCCGCAGTTCTGGGATATTATTTATGAAAAGTAGGTAGTAGTTTAGATAGGTGCCGATGACTTGGCTTTATCAGATCTGCTGTGGTAGTCGCCTGCATTTGTAATTTTTAGGAGAGAATGCGGTTTTCGGGGGGTGGCGGCGGTAGGGATATTTTTTATCCCCTGGGTCTTAGAAAAAAAATCATCCTAATTGTAATTAATTCTCTGTGCCCGGTTGCCCGGGCAGGGACAGTCCCCAATCGCGCAGAGTCCGGAGCACCTAAATTAGCACAAATTCCCGGATTTGCACGGGATGCTCGGAGAAGGAGCCACATCCCCAGGGAGCACCCCCAAACAGAGGC
>NW_009191632.1:279-132130 GCF_000690835.1 Fulmarus glacialis | reverse complement strand
AAGTGTTTAAAAGACGTGTCGATGAGGCGCTTAGGGACATGGTTTAGTGGGCATGGCCGTGTTGGGTTGACGGTTGGACTCGATGATCTTAGAGGTCCTTTCCAACCTTAATGATTCTATGATTCTAAGTTGGGAAACAGATATAATGGAAGCAGTAGGACAAAAATCCCACTTAAGATGAAGAACGGTAGATTTGTGGAGAGCACTGTATGTTACGGTGCCTTCAAAAGCTGGAGACTGGACGTGGTGTCCTGCAAGGTCCTTTACAGCCATGTGGTCCTGTGTTTCTGAAATCCAAGGAGTCAGTCATCTTAGACCACTGATTCTCTAAGCCCTGTTTAAAAAGCAAGCAAATAAGGAAGATTATGTTTCTCTTCTTTAATTCCTCCTCTTCAGCTGCTTTTCGTTTTAATTCTAATAAAAATGCCTTTATTATGACACAGAATTATCTTGTTATTTCCCAAAGTACTTCTACAGTGTCAGTGGTGCACCTAGTAAAGATTGTGTTGGTAATCTCGAGTCCTGTTAATTTTGCGTATGATTACTTTGCATTTAAATCGAGAAAAGAATGCAGATGCCTACTATCTGTGAAAATTCATATAAAGAGAATTAAGCACTGCTTTATTTCGCCCCTGAAGATCACTTTGAATTGTCTACTAAATATATGCATGTGTTTTCCTATGGTTACTGCATTTCAGTATTTTGGCTAAAAAAGTCTTTTTTCTCAAAATTGATTTGGTCTCTTTAATGCTTAACTGCAAAGAGGGAGGCATTTTTTCAAAGCAGTAAGAAATTGGAGAAGCTGGTATTTCCAAATTTCTCTAAAGCAGGCTTTTTCTGACTAGATTCACAAGTAGTGCTGTTATCTTCGGCAGATATTTTTGAGTATCAGTTTTACAGAAGGAGACTTTTGGTGATCTCGGCATTTATAATTTAAACACGAAATGAAAAAGAGTTGTTATTCTAAAGAGAGACAGATATTGAAGTTGCTTACCTGGCTGACGGCAACATATGCAAAATGTCCAGAAGAGAAGCTGGCTAAGAAGTCATGTCTGCCCATGCTTGTTCATTCCTCCTCACTGTCCCTCAGTTGTGCTGGTGTAACTGCTGAGAGGAGCTCAACTGATCTTTAAAATGATCACTGCAAGAATTTCAAAAATACTGTCTTCTGATCCCCCCCTTTTTGTTGGGATGTTTTAAATTCAGATCAGTTCTAGGTTGCAGTGTTCAGGGGATACGTTCCACTCCTCGTTTGTCAGTTGTTTGCTGAATGATGCTTTGTTCTTCCCTTGCAAAGTACTTTGAAAGGTGTTGCAGAAAAGATCCGTATTTGTTACAGCTCTGTTGAGAGGGATGCCTGAATTAGAGTTGTTCTGGTATTGTGAAGTGAAATTTGGTGTATTATAATAATACTTTGGAAAATCATATTAAAGAAAACCAAAAGATACCACCTATAGCAGAAAATAGAGGCATATTTTGATAGATTTTTTTTTTTTTATAAATTAAGCTGAATAACATTAATGGTGAACACTAGTAGAGACTTTAGTGAAAATTGTAAGGGCTGTCCATTTTTCAGTGTGATCAAATGCTTACATACGCATTCAAATGTGTTTCAAATGCTGCTTAGTTTGATAAATAACAAGTATGTCTGATAAACAGATCTTAGTTGATCAGCATCTTTAGTGGGATAAAGTTCTATGGAAATAGTTTATTTAACACTGTGTTTCAGTAATATCTTTTACAGGAAACATTTGTTTTGGTTTGAGCAACACCCTTCCCTCTGCTCTCAGACTTGGTAGAATACAAAATAAGCCAAGTGATAGGTGGCAGCCAGAAAAGGTCAGAAATTGTCAACATCGTATCGTGATAAAGATTCTGACTGCAAATCATGAAGCATTTACTTAACTTGATTCACACAAGGATGTACACTGATTATGTGCTTAACTTTGAGAATATACATAAAGTTTTTAGGAACTGGGCTTACGTCACTGATGAGTTTTTCACAATGGAAAATATCAAACCAAAGGCATCAAAGTTATTGAGTTAGAAATCAGAGCAGCAAAATGTGTTGATAGCTCTTAATGCATAACCTAACATATTGATACTACTGTATGCAATATGATCATAGTGTACGTAGTCTGGAGGCTATGACAGTAGTAATATGCCAGTTGAAGTTACTCATTCAACTGTATAAATATCCCTGTGGAACTTCAGATTTAACAAAACATTTCCTATGGAGGTAAATTTCAGGTATTTTCATTTTTTGACAGCCATATGAAATGAACTTCCCTATTTGTATTCTTTAGGCAGGAAAAATGGTACAAATAAAATTCTGTGCTTCATACTGGTACTTTTTCTCTTAGAGCGCTTTTAAAACCTTTTTTTCTTTAGAATAGTCTTAAAAATACCATCTCATAAAATAAAATAACTGTCTGGAATTCCTTGAAGCTCATGGTTTGGCTTCTGAAGTTTTTAAACAAATAGACTGTCAGAAATCAGTGTGGATTCATTTCCAGGATTAATGCTTCATTCGCAATAGATTCTTTGCAAGATCAATAGCCTGAAATATCAGAAGATTAAAGATGTATCGGATACCAAAAACACCAAACATTGTTTTAATTACTCAAATAGAAAAAAGCTGGATAATTTTTACTTGCCTATGAAGAATGTTCTACTTAAGCCAAAACAAATTCTTTACCAGTTCTTTTAGAAAGTCTGGAAGTATTTAAGTTTCTCTCCTCTGCTTATGAGACAATGCCTGTTAGTGAGCCAGTGCTACATGGGATAATACTTTTCTTTTGTAACAACCTGTCATTCAGCTGGTCAGTAAGCTAATTAAGTATGTTTGTTAATTGTTTCAGTAATACGGTTTATTAAGTTTGAGGTTTCTTACTCTGTTTGTCGCGTCTATAGGGAAAAAAAAGAAGCAACAATCCAAGGTCTGTGCCTGTTGAATAGTTTACAGAAAGTTAAACAGTGTATCCATTCACTTCTGCTATTGTGGTATGTGAAATGCAGTCTTTTGAGCTAAATCCCAGAGTCATTAGCTATTAACTCAGGCAAAGCACCTATCAATTTCAATCATAGTTCATCATGTGACAATCATTTATTTATGCCTGTATTGTGGTTTTAACTAACAGCTCGTGACAGGGATTTGTAGATGGGTTACACAGGAGTGGGAGTCCCAGGAAATGTGGTCCCTCGGCCAGAATCCTCTGTGGTTACCCTGAGACTAATTGCCAGACTGGGCTCTCTACCACACTTTACAGGGAGCTGAATAAATTCCTTCTACTGCCTTAGTAGAGGGATTTCAAGGATATAATCCTTCCTTTTCTCTGGCATTGGAAAACACACGAAACCCTGGTGGCAGTGCACAACTCAAGTATTGTTAGTGCTCCAAGACTGTGGAGATGGGGCAGAGGCTAGAGTCTGGACAGAGGAACAAAGAGGTGATGTGGCTTGGGGTGGCCTTTGTGCACCAGCACAGGGTCAGCCAGAATTTGAGTGTACCAGTGGGAATATTCAGTACTTCCTTCAGTTACATAAAATATTGGCATAGAAGCCCAGGCACGCACGGGGAAAAATACGTGGATTCGAAACAATACTTTCAGTGTCTGTGAGTGCTTTGCCCAGGAAGAACTTTGTTTTATAGCAGTACCATGTTGCTGCTGCTGAGCCTCTTTCAGCACAGTTGAGCTTTTTTGTACCAATCCTTCATGACTTCTTTGCCTTCTGAACCAGTAAGAATTATCTCCAAATCATAAGCTTGTGACAGATGTATCATTCATGAAAATCTGTTCTCTGTCTATGAGGAGTTTTCCAGAAGCCCTCAGGAATACAGGCTAGATTAGTTTGAAATGTGTGTGGATGATGGATAGAAAAGTGTAAGCCTAAGCTTAGGGAATGGCATCGTCTTCATGCATAGTGCAAGCTGTGTGCTTGTGTTTAGCTTCCCTGCTTATTTTAGGCTCATACTTGTGTTGGAGTTGTGTTGAATGGTGAGACAAACTGTAAATAGTTATGGATTCCCCCAAGTGACTTTTCCAGTTACTTGTGACTCAGAGACTGGAACAGACTGTCTGAAGAACTAATGAGTTCTTCTCAGTAGTAGGAAGTAAGACTTCTGAAGTGGATAGAAATTGCCTAAAAGTTTTTGAGACCTGTAGAAAGAGAGCTTCAGTTCATTGATGCTTAGGGTTTGTGAAAGGGAGGAGCATCTTAAGAAATTGTAGCTGGCTAGGAAACAGTTTGTGCGGTGCCATGAGTGTTGAAAGTATCTGAAGCACTATTAGATGTACCAGAGAAATCAGAGTTTATTAGCCATAGAAGAACTCTCTGTTTCTGCTTGGCTTAGGACTTTGCAGAGCAGTCATTTTTTCTGATGCATAGCTCCAAAATTACACAGATCTTACACCACTAGGAGCCCCATGTGGCAGTTGCTTTTCCTCGCTGGCCAGTTTCTACAATGATCTGGACGTTAACCAAATTATCATTGATTCTTCAAGCTTTAATTCACCATAGAGGCAGTGGGAGCAGCAACTTTAATCATTGCCAGTTTTTACTGACAGGGCTACAAACCACAGTTGCCAGATGACTCAGACTTTGGCATCCTTATTTTTGCTCATGGTTTTTATATGGAAATTTGAAAAAGTTATGACCACAGAGATCATGATTTTCAGTAGAGTGCAAATGCTGTAGCACCACACCTAAACTAAAAGCGGGCTTTAGTCCATCTTCCTCCTCCTTTCTTTTTTTTTTTTTTTCCTTCTTTGTTTTATACGCTTTTAATTTACTACTGTTAAATGACACATTTTCTATTCTGGGGAAAAGAAAAAAAAAAGGGCTAGTTCATGATGGCATATTGGCTCTCATGTCAGTGGAGTCTTGCCTTGACACACAGGAGCTGCTGGGATGTGTCCTTGAGGCTTGTGACCTTGCAGAGGAACACTGGGTGTTAGGTAATGTGCCTCGCTGCCCAGATGCTCCATTTCTGAGATCATAAGGGGAAGTGCAGCACCAGCCTTGATTCCTCCCACTTCTTTTTAGAGAGATGAGAGTTGTAAAACTGAGGCGCAAGGTGGGGGGAGAAGAGTTGAGTGCAAATTGCTTTAGCTGACTCTTACTAACAGCCACAGTATACGACTTTAGTAAGTGGCTTCTCTTTCTTTGAAGAAGCAGTACCAGCTCTAGGAGAAGACTTGAGCAGCTGTAATTGTAAAGTAAAACTGAGTAGCTGTGATTATAAAGCAGAATGGTCTTTCCTAGAGCATGCTCACCTGGGATGTGGGTTGAGAAACCAGCATTGTGTAAAGACGTAATATGAATTCTCTAAGGTTTTAGGGCAGCCACTTGGAGGAGACATTATGAGTACTCTCCAGTTGAAAGATTTTTGAGCTTCTGCGAACTGCAGCAAGTTCTGTATATCATCTAGCTAGAGGCAGTTGAAAGAGCTAGTTCCAGTTTTGAAAACAGCCGAGCTGCTGCAGCAGAGGGTGTTGTGCAGAATTCCCTGTTTGCACATCTTGACAGCTTTGTGAAGTGCTGGGCCAAGAGTTGCTTTTGGAAACAGAGCGAACTCTAACTGACTGATCAGGAATGGTCAATCTCATACTAACCCTGCCAGTGCCCAGGCCAGGGGAGCGCAAGACAGCCTGAAAGACACGTGTTGACACAGTGTAAATCTGGGCCTCAATCTGAAAGGTGGGATTTGCTTTGATACTTTATTGTTTTAACACAACCAAATACCATCCACGCCAGGACTGTTTCTCACCCCTTGGAACATGTGAAAATTTGTGACAAGACCCTCTGCAGATGGTAGTGTGAAAATAGACTCCTAAAGTTACACAATAACTGAGCAGTCTCTTTTAACCTGTTTGGCCACTCTAGTCTTTACGTTGTTAATGTGTCGCACTAAAATGTGGCTTAAAGTGCAAGTGGTGTTACCCCATATAAGGGTAGAGGTGAACCGTGCAGAGGTGAGCCGTAACTTCGATAAGTTGCTCTGGTGCTAAAAGCTCCATTTCATGAGAGAGGCTGGGTCAGAGGATGGTCCTGGCTGCTCACACATCCCTTACCTGACAGATGTCTAAGCTTCACAAGCAGCAAGTGCAGAGCTGCTCCAGGTTGCACATTACAGTCTGGTGTTTTAACAGTGAACTGGTGCTGCTTTCAGTTTGTTGCTGAGGTGTTTCGGGAGGCGCCTGGGGAGTATCTGTGGAAAAGGAGCAGAGAAGATGGCTGGGATGATGCCTTGCCAGCCCTCACCGTGCAAAGAGGGGACCCTCTGATGAGTCAGAACCCTGACGTTGTGGGTTAGCCTGCTACCCTGTTAGCAGTCACACTGTGAAGCTACACAGAGTAACTCTGTACTTTGAAAACATCTTTGACTCAGGAGTGTCAGTATGATTAAGAGCACACTGGAAAAAATTTGGGAAGGTTGGAGGAAGCCGTCAGTGCCTGTGCCTTCAGCATGCATCCCCGACTGCGGAGTGACGGGGTTACCAGCTGAAGTGAAAGCAACCACAAGGCCACAGCCTGAGCCGGCTATCTTGAGCTGAAAGCTAAGCAGCAGTGAGCATTTGGGTCAGAGGTTTATATGCAGTCAGGAAGGGAAGTTATATCAGGGAAGGTCTATTCACTGCGTACTGAGGATTCACACTTCAGCACATTTGAATTGTTTGCTGCAGTACCTATTTGTATCAGCATTTGCTCTGAAAGTGTTACTAAGTGCAGCTATTGTGCACTTCTGTTGTGCTTTATGCACTTCCATTTTATACCTAATTGATGGGCTGAGGTGTATTTTTGTCTGCATCTCAGAAATACATTTAAGCTTTCTTTACCACGCAAAATGGAAGGAAATTGCAAAACTCAAGAACATAACTAAGTATTTTGTAAGATTCTGAAAATTAGTATTCTTACTAATAAAAAGCATAAAGAATATTCTTGGTGAGAAGAAAAAAAGGAATATTGACCTCAGAAATTATTGCAAGATTAATTTAAATATTTGTATGGAGAAAGACACTTGTTTGGAATAACACAGACATCACTAACTTCAGTTTCAGTCATCTTATCTGTGTTACCTTCTTTAGTATCTGGACAGCATGATAATTTGGCAATTTTCCGTAAGTGGTCATAAACATTAAACGTAAGTTGGCAGGAAGTTGAGGCTTTTTAATGGGGAATAACATTATAGAAATCACAGTCAAACCTTTCGTCTTTCTTTAAGAGACTAATTAGAAACATATTTGAGATAATTTATATAGCTTTTGAAAAAGTGGACGAGCACATTTTTATGAGGAAAACTCTAGGGAATAGGTGCCAATGGCGAGTTACTACCTTGGAAATACACTCACTCATTCCTATGACATACTGTTCTCTTCTGTTTCTTTCTCCTTCTTTTTAAGTTGACACAGGGCAAGATAATAATGTCACCTAATTTGCTCATGCCTGTGTAGAGAGCCATTGCAATGCATAGGCACTATTTAAGTTCAGCTAAGAGCTCCAGTGAATCTTCAGTGTCTCAGCAAGACATTGACCCAAGATGACTGAAAAAGAAGATTGTACTAGAAGTGAGCATCATGTACTGTCATTAACCAGAGTATTCTTTACCTGCCTATTCCAGTGTGGCAAAGCACTTCCTGGCCTTTCCAAGCAAGAAGACTGCTGTGGAACCGTGGGTACTTCCTGGGGTTTTAACAAATGCCAGAAATGTCCCAAGAAGCCGTGTAAGTGCTATTTTGTTGTTATTCTCTGGATCAGTTTATGGCGCTTTTTTCCCCCTCAAGTAGTATTTTTCCTTTTTTTTTTTTTTTTTTAAAAAAAAAAAAAAAAGGAACCTAGTAGAAAGAATATGCTATGATTTGATTAGGGACAGGTTGCAGAAACTGGAATTCTGCATGCCAGCAGAGTTACAATATGCAGGCACTCAGTGCAGCCAGCAAAGTTAACATCGTTGTGTTTTTCATCCCTTCCTCCTCCTTTAAATCAGCGATGCACTGTTGCGTTTGCTCAGTGCAGGAAGGATAATGACAATCATCTTGCCTCTTCCAAGTGGAAGGGCCTCTTTTTTTTTTTTTTTTTTTTTAAGTTTGCACAGAAATGTTAAATTATGGAGGCGCCAGTTACTACTTGGAGAGAATGCACTGACCTCTTGGGACTGCAGATGAACTTTCAAGTTTGAAGCCAAAGTTTTCCAGGCTCTAAATTGTCAGCTACGTTTTTTTTGCTCTGTTTTTGAAATATCTTCCTCAACAATTAGGCAACAACAAAGACTTTCTTCAGTCTTCTGTTACGATTGACATCATATTACAATGAGGAAGAAATTTCAAATTATTTACATGATAGGTGAAGCTAGCCTCTTAAACTTTTTGTGAATGACGTTGTTCAGGAATAGTAATACTCCTCTGTCATGTCATATTTTCATCACTAAATGAAAGATGAGGAAAGATAATGTAATATCTGTTTTGCAGATGGAGTGGACTTGCATTTAGTGGGCCAAAAATAGTGCAAGGAGTTGCAGTCATTCTTATCTAGGTCTTCTAGGCCCCTGTTATTCGTACAGATAGCAACGCTGGAAACATCTTCAGTGTTTGATTTTTTTGGAAGCATATTTTTGCCCGCAAATCTTAACGTGGACATAAATACAATTCCAGCAGAAAATCTACTGTTACTCCTACTTCTCTGACTCCTCCTTCCACGGGAGAGTCTGATTTAAATTTATACTGACTCAGTCTGATCTGCTAGTTTATGAAGCATTTAAATTTTGTGTTTTGGAGTATGTTTGTCTTCTGATTTGCTTCCAAAAGAGAGCCTCCTTGGGGTCTTTGAGGTCCATAGTTAATAAAAGACTCAGGTATCTAAATTTTTATTCCTGTAGTACATAAATACAGTTTCTAACAGAGGCATGCATTCTGTATTGGTATATGAATTGTGAAATGTGTCCTGATTTTGTAACAATTTATTTATAGCTTTCTCCAAAGAAGTGGCAATTTAACTTCAACTGAAAGTTTTGTTCATCAGAAGCATGTGGGCATAGATATAGGTGTGCCATGGGAAAATCACAAAAGCCTGAAATGTGCTTCAACCAAAAACTGGTTGGAACTGGTAATACAAATTTTTGATGCCTGGTTTGAAGGGAAGCCCATGTGCTAGTTCTTCATACCTTAGGTAAAACACTGGTCGTCTCAGCCTGGAATCCACAACAGACAACGTGTTGATGAGGCAGCTGCTTAATGCCAACATGCTCGGCATGATGTTAAGAGGAAGCAAACAGGGAAACACTAGGACAAACCATGTCTGAAATCCTGGTATCCAGATGCTTCCTAGGTGGGTGCAGAGAAGTGCCTGAACTCACCCTAAAACCTCTCCTGAAGGGAAGTCCACCACCCTTTTTTCAAAGCACTGAGTAAGAAATATTTTTTGAAATGCTAATGAGATGAGCACTGTCCTTTATAATAAAAGCTTAATTGCTCAAGATGGGGCAATTCATTGTGTCTGCCAAAAGAATTTCTAATCTGCATTTTATACCTATGAGGAGATGCCCTAACCCGTAAAATATAGAAACAATTCTTGGAACAGGACTGGGAACTCAGTCTCTTTCCCAGTGTCCTTAATTACTTATGGTATGAGTCATGCTCACTCCTGCTTTCTGGCTTAATCTGGAATTCTTTTTTTGAGTGTAACTGTATGATTTCAAGAGGAGACAGAGAATGTTGCCACTTGGAATAACCCAGTCCTTGTGATTAAAGGATTCCTGGAAAGTAAGGGTTTGTGTCTCCTAGACATAATGGCATACATTTCTCATCTTTCTAGGTGGGAGCTCTCACTGTATAGTAGTGTTTTAAGAAGGGAAGAGGAGATGGGTGCACTGTCTGTTTTCTCCAGATTAAAATACAGTGTTATCTATCACTACATTATATCAAGAGTATGATTTGGTAGGTGTATGCTTCAGAAATATTCACTGAATCTGTCAGGAAGAGGTATATGTAATTTTTTCGTCTAGATTTGATTTAGGAATAAGTTAAGCATGATGCTATTCAATCATGCCATGACTTACGGCAATTCTGCATGGGTGCAAATGGTGAATTTTCAGATTTCTAAGAACTTAAGGTGATAAATTTGGAGTGTTGCAGGAGTTTAAGTTTTATAGATGTTAAATTTGAACTTAGGCACACAACTTGTTTTGGATCTGGGCCTAAGTGTCCTTTGGGCATAGGTGTCAAATTAAGCCTCATGTCAGTGTCAAAGTATTATGCTTCCATAGAGCAAACAATTTCCAAAGATAAATATAAATTTATTATAAGATTTAATGAAAGTGTGGAGTGCCTGCTTAAGGATTTATATTTCATCAAGTTTGGGTTTTTTTTTTTTGGTACAATAATAAGAATGTTTCAGTGGTAAAAAGAGTATGCATATATATTTATATATGTGTATATATGATATTGGATGGAAAAACTTGGGAGTCAAGTAAACTATTAGTAAGTTATCAGTTAAGTGGTGTCCATAGTAGTGTCTCAGCAGGCAAAGCTAGTCCCACATTAGTCCTATGTCATTTTGACCTGTTCTGATACTTCTCTAAATTGGTATTATCCTTTTTATTGTAGATGTTTTGGAAGCAAACAGACTTCCTTTTGGTTTTATGCTTCATAAAATTCATTTAAGATTGACCTGGTTTTACAATAATATGTAATCAGGTTGCATTTAATGTGATCTTCTGCAAAACCCACTTCAGCAAAATATTTAAGCGTATACTTCAGTCTCATTAGCAGGCACTTTTCTTCTCTCTTCAGTCAACCACTTAAGGATGTACTTAAGTTTGCATGTGTCTTGTTTCCATGGACTTAAATAGGGCTTTGTCACTTTGTAAAGATGTACTTACGTATTTTGGGTAATAGCCACTGCTCTGTCAGGGCTTCTGTCTTGTTGCAAAGTCAAGTGCCTTGGCCTGAGACAGCTCCCATGTCTGTAAGTTTATGGGTTATTCAGTATTACTGAAAAATAGAAGAAGAAATTTTGGAACAGATCTCCATTTTTGAGGGCTTTTACTGAAGACAACTTTTAAGACAAAGTGCATTTCTGTGTTACATGGGGAATGTTATGATTGTTCAGGCTTCTTGCTAACAGTTAATAATTACAAACAAGATGTCCAAATGAGTAAAGGCTAAGTAATGTAGGACTCCATCCAGCTCCCACATGGATCACTAGCCATCACTGAATAAGCTCCTTACTCTACTGCAACCTGCTTACATTGTTGCTCTTTGTAGAAGGAAGAAAACAGCTGCTAGTAAGCTGCTATTTCCTGTTCAGTGTGGGAGTAGGAGGATGAGGAGGGAGGGAGAGGTTGAAATCTCTGACCTCACTCCACCACTGCACTTTCTAAAGCAGCTGAGTCACCCTGGAAGGGAAAATGCGTTGCAGCACTGGCCTGGCATAGCTTATGGGCTGGTCTCCATCCACAACTTGAAGAGCTCTGCTCTTCCTCTTGTTTTCCTCCTAGGAAAATTAGGCTGTACTGCAGGGTACCATTCCTGCACACAAAAAGTTAGAGAGACTCTCTTGATTTTAGTGTGAATTGAATCAGATCTGTAATGGCAAACACAGGTAAGTTAGGACATAGTCAGTGCAATTACGAATCTGACTCTGCCAACATGAGCATTAGGAGTTTCACTAACATTTTTGGGGACCAGGAATAGGCTAATGCATTGCGCTTTTGAAAATCTCACCTTAAATTTCAACTGTTTTTAATATTAACATTGTGAAAAGATTGGAGCTACCTTGAAAATAAATGTGTAGCTGCCACATTTTTGGTGAGAGATGAAATTTTCAAATTCTAATTTGTGTTAAAATGGTTGTAGTCAATGTAAAGATGGAATAGTATATGTTCAAAACTGTAAGAACATTGTTGCTGTATTTTGACCTGTACTATTTTTGTGTTTTAACCATTTTATCACTTTAAGCAATCTCTAAGGAGAATCTTAATGTTCTAATTAAGCAATTATTTTAAATAATTCACAGCAACTTGAAATAAAACTATGTCACTCCAGAAGCTGCTCAAGATCATCACTTAAATTTTTCCAAAGAATAGGAAAAGCATTAGAACTAATGAAAATAATTTTTTTTTTCTTTTTTTTTCCCACCCTTATAGCCAACCAGTTACCAGTTTTAAAATAAGCTGCAGGGATAAATGTGCAATTCAGGCATTATATGTGAAGTGAAGCCAATTGAAAACATTATCTCTCTCAGTTGTTCTGTCTTACTTGACAGTTTATATACAGTAAAGATGGAAAGTAATGTGTTTGGTTTTTGGTGGTTTGTTTTTTTTTTGCCTGCTGAAAATTTAGAACACTTTTAAAGGAAAACAAAAGATCTGACCAAATGTAAGGTATCTCTGTTGTAGCATTCGAATTATGAAAAACTCTCTTGACTCTTATTAAAGGCACTTGTGTGATCATAGTGCCAAAAGTTTAGTCCTGTATGTTTAATAAAGTATTGGGCTTTGCCAAGAGGTTAGCTTTTAGTGCATAACCATACAAAGAAGTTACTGCTCTCATTTATGATGTTATAACAGTTTAAGAATCAATAAACAGTTTTCTGTAGTCTCAAAGGCAACCTTAAATGGAGGAAAGAAACAATAAATAGAAATAAAAATCTAGTTAACAGAACACTTTCTATTTTGGCAAAATTGAACTCAGTCTGTATAACTCAACTGTTGTGTATAACACAACTCAGTGTTGTTATGCCCTTGACAGTTTACACCGATCAGTCAATAAGTCACAGTCTTCTAAAATTCAGCAACTTTGTTAGGTAAATCACAAATGTGCTTTCTTCTTCTTTTCTTCATTTGCTTCTATTTCCTATGTATTTCAAATATTTTTTAATTCATTGTGGCACAAGAAATGGTACCCAACAATTTGGCTTAACACTGAAGATACTTTGCTTTCTAAAGCTGCTTTCAGTTTTAAAACCATTGAGTTTCCATCATGAATCTTCAACTTTATCTTTTCCCAACATGATATTTATAGCTGGTTTGGGAAAGTAATTATTTAAATATTTGAGAACAAGTAGGATGAAAGATAATTTCCTGATTTCAAAGATTTCTTTTTTTGGAAAAAAATACAAATTTGACTGGATAACTGAAGACTTAAGTGGTATACATGTGGAAATAGATGGAATTAAGATTATCTGTACAACCTTCAATTTTAATTTCTTGACCTTTTATGCTTAACCATACATCGTAAAAAACTTATAATGATTTTTTTTTTTTATAGTTACATAATAATTTTGCTGTCAGGGTCTCTAAATAAGCATATAAATCAGCAGTATTTAACTGACATAATTTTTTTTCTTCAGCTTACCATGGATACAGTCCTATGATGGAATGCCCACAAGGCTACAAGAGGATCAATGCTACATTTTGTCAAGGTACGATAGTGCCCACAATTGTTTGTGTTTATTTAGACTACCAGTTTTCTGTGACAGGTTCTTTGATATTTATGACTTAGATGAATGGATCCAGTCCATTGATTTGTGTTTGGGAAAAAATGTTGAGGCTACTTTTAACTCTTCGCAAATATTGGCAACTCCATAGAGTGGTTTTTTTTGCTCTGGGGCAAAAAACTTTTAAAACTTTTATGTATACTTTCATTTTCTTTGATGATGTATAAAGATGACTTCATAAGGATTCATTTACTTTGTTTTTCAGTAGAAACACATTGTTCTGTTAGTTCTTTTGCTAAACAGTGTACCTGCAGACTTAATCAGTTAAGTCAGGTGAAACTAGCAATAGAGAATAATTTCTATAATCATGGAAGTATAGAGTAACCAGAGAACAATTCTTTTGGACTTAAGAGGTTAGGCACAACAGTACTGAGAACAGCCAGCTAATGTCGCTGGCAAGTGGAAATGAAAAACCATGCGTACCTGGCTGCCATGTAAAGCAGTGACCCACGTACTTCAAGAATGTGCGTAGTGCAGGTGAGGATGTATGGAGTTAGATACTGCATAAGTACTGTTACTCCAAGATTATGCCCTATATCTCCTGGCTGTAAGCACAGAAGTTATCAAAACATACAGGGTTGTGTGATGTGCATGATCATGCAGCTCCACAGAAAGGCTTGGGGCGTTTAGATTCTCCTGGCCTATGGCGTCTCTATCTGACGAAGCTGAACAGATGACCATAGACATATGCTCATTCTTTCTGTGTATCTTGGAGTATTGAACAGAGGTGCCAGATGAGGATGTAGGAAAAAGCTTAATTACTTGTCCAAGTTGCTTGGCACAGCTCAAGTGAACAAGAGAAAGAAGCTCTGCAAAGTTGGGAGCAATCCTGCAGCGGTGCTCTGGAGAGAGATTTGGGAAGGAAGGGAAGAATGAGTTCAAGTGAGGCTGACACTGACCTGTGGTCAGGTTTTTTAGTCATTGTTGACACTGCAAGGCTAAAAGAGGTACCAACAAATAGTAGTGGTGGTGGAGAGAAGGAGAAAATGAAAGAATAGTTGGCGTTAGAGGATATATATAGGCACTTTGGAGATAAAATTAATTTTATTTAACTGAAAACTTTCAGTTAGCATGTAGATGAAGGAACATGCACAGCCAGCCACATAAAGAAATTTTACCAACCAAAAAAATACAGTTTATAGAGCACTAAATAGAAACATCCTGCTGCTTCCACTGCTGAGGGAGATGCGAGCTGTTATCTGAAAGTATAGGCACTTGAGCTGATCTGCTGCTCGGTTCTCTACCTAGTGGTTTACAGGCTTGCAGGGTAGGGACATTTGGAGGATTGTGAGAGGAAATTGAGTTCGGTCAAAATAGTAAAAAACTAAATGGAGGAGAGCTGCAAATTGCATCTCAAGAGCCTGTTCCCTGATCTGCAGTGAAAGACTGTAGAGTCCTCTTAATAAATAAAAGGGATGGGGAGATGTTGGTGGCAACTTATGGGGATTGCAAAGTGAAAAGGTGAAGGAGGCGAGTGTAAGGCATAGATGGGCCACCATTTCACACCTCAGATTAAACACGTAGGTTGTGCATATATTTCAGTAAGATGTTTCCAGCCATTTTGAAAGAGATTGTCTTATTCCGCATGTTAGTTACGAGGTTTTTCAGAGTCTGCAAAAGGAGGATTTCTAACTTTGAGCACAGAAAGTGTCTGGAAGATGCCATGGTGCATTAGTACCATCATGCATCCCTCTGAACATGGTCCAGGAGAGACAGGAGTTTCTGGTGTCTCCAGTAGCTGTGTGCAAACCCCACTGTATGCACAAAGGTTTCCTAGACAGCAGCAACCCAGCAGGCATTTAAAGGCGAGTAGGGCATTCAGTTTTTTTCAAGGGGTTGTTCCTAGGTGTTGGCAAACCTTATTTCATGGAAACTAAGATCCTTAATCAGGGGCTACAGACAGTTAAAAAATGGTCTGGTGCTTGTGAAGGTTGCCAGAAGTAGGTCAGGAGGTGTTTTGCTGAGCAGTGACTGGCTGATAGAGAGGGAGAACATATGTCTCTGGGTAGGAGCTTAAGAGGGAGCTAAGTCCTGCTGTGGTAGTGTGCAGAAATCGATCCATGCCTGGTAGGCTAGTCATTGTTTGTTGTACTGAGTTTTGATAGTTTTTCCCCCGACACATTTTTGTACTATATAACTAATACTGCAAGAAATACGAGGCTTTAAATAGTTTGTTTTATTACTGCTATCATTATCCCAGAAGAGAGAGCACTGTAGACTCTAAATATAACTTGTAGTTGATACATGGAAACTTATAACCTAGAGTTTAATCAGACAATGGGAGTCAGATTATCCCACCAGGAAGTAAACTGTTGATGAATTGAGGATGGGGCAATGTCTTAACTTTCTAGAGAAGACAGAAGTGGTGACTGCTGCAGGTTCCTCATATTGCCTTATCGAGGCTTGGGTGGCTTCTCCGTAATTTACTCACCAGCACACTCCAAAAAGGAGGTACAAATAAGGAAGGAACTGAGAGAAGGAATAACCATGAAACAAAGCCAGGATGAAATTGAGTCCTACTGAAGTGAGTAACAAGACTACCATTTTCTTTCAGAGGATCAGGATTTTGACCTCTGTTTGAATGGTCATCAGGAAAGCTAGCTTCATATGTGAAAGCTGCTGGCAGGGTGTATTTCAATTCTGAAATGGTCATTAGCATGTCCTTCTCAATGGGTCAGGCAAAAGTGTCCTGTTTGTGTTTATCTGGATCAGACGTGCTTTTCTAGAAGAGAAGAGGACAGGACTGAGGAAGAAATGAAGAAACAGCTGTCCATATCACAAACATGGAGCGAAGCAACAGCAATAGCTGTGAAGAGAAAACTGTTTAAGCTGCTGGCGGGGGAGTATTCGTATTCTTGTAATAATCCTTACAATGAAACTGGAAAGGAGTGGCACAGCATGTCCATATGCAAGTATACATTTTAATTAGATTATTCTTTGCTGAAAGGTTGTGCATGCTGTGTCCATGCTCAGAAAGGGCCAGCATTGCCAGACCAAATAGTAATGGGGATATATTTCTGAATCCCTGCCTGCAGCTAAAAGAGATCACTGTTTTCACCTAGATATTGTCCAACTTTCACTGCCTTTGAAAACTCAGGCCTAAAAGCCTAATTAACCTTTTGTTCTACATTGTTTTTGCAGTCAAAAGCCTCCTTGGTTTACAAAGCCTATGTAGTATTAGTGTGATTAATAACCGGGTCCTGATTTTTTTCCTTTCAAGTGAGTGAACTAATGTAATGAAACATTCTTCTCTCTAATGTGTACGTAGGACAACAAAGAACCATCTGTGGGTATGCTAATTCGAACAGTTTAGTGTAATTGCTGTCAAGAAAGCCCCCCCCCCCCCCTCAGTAATTATCTTTTCAATGGGATGATTTATTGCATGTACACACATGGATGCCCTAAGGCTGATATTAAAGCCAAAATGCAGCATATCAGAGTTGCAACTTCTTTGTCAGAATCCACATGCAATGCTAATTTCTGGTTTCCTGTTTAGAATTATACTTACTGTTTCCTCCTTCTGCTAATGGTTTTCTTGGAAAACTGAAATAGAATGAAAAAAACAGCTGGTGAAAAGGTTGAGTTCCTTTTTCAGGAAACTAACATACTGCCAATAGAGCACTTTAAAAGTCTTATCTTGAAGAACTGGAAAAATACCTGAACACTTGTTGGTTTTCGATGAAGTAAAAAGTTGTGCATGGAAGTTCTTGAAAAGTCCCCATATGCCTAAAATCAAATATATATGAGCTTGAAGAAACTAGTGCTTGTATGTTGATGGATCAAATTCTGTAATCATGTGCTCTGGGGACTCAAAGTTTATTTTAAACCACGATGAAGCTTTTTTCACTTAGAATATACCTTAGAAGGTACATTCTGCCATCCTACATTTGTCCCTAAAATACAGTAATAAATTTGTTTTCTCTGCATGTTGTATATATATTTTATTACTTTTAAGTAATAAAAGAGCTTTGCTTCAAAAGAAATGCTATTTAATGTTACTTAGCTACTAAGTTAACAACCTTCTTTCAAATAAGTTCTTTTATGATGATCATACTGAGAAATAAGTATATCTACAGAAACTGGGCTGGGTTGCTGTTTGGACATTGATCATGTGTTTGAAAAGTGTGGCTCTGCAAACTTGCGTTCCAGTAAATTCCATGCAGAAGTACAAAACGAGTTGGATTGATTTCTCCTGCTCCAACTCTGTTAGATCAGAAGAAATCAGTGGGTCATTTCTTAGAATAAGCAACTGTTTTTTCTGTGATTTTTAAAAATATATGTTGCAATAGTTTCATTAGCAACCAAACTTTGTTGTTTGTTTCTTTTACCCCTTGTTGTTCTCGCTAATCAGGTTATTATTGAAACAATCAACTATAACAGAGGTAGTAAAATCTGGATATTATATTTTTCTTAGAACTGAGGATATTAATAGTGGTTAACAATATAGCTATAGCAGAAACAGCTGGAACAGTATTTTCAGTGTTGTTAGTAGGTATAGTTGTAATTGATTTTCATAAAAAGAATAAAAACTGATGCCTGCATATTGGGCCAGTCAGATGGCACTCCCAGTGAAGCCTAGCGTATATCTACCAGAATGAGTCAAATTTTCACAAATGAAACATAAGTTATATATCTTCCAGTCTTAATTTGCAACATCAGGTATTGTGCATATTAAAGCACTTACTGCATGAAAACATCTGTCAAGGTAGATATTACTAAATAACATTTAATGACTGACCACTAGGCCATTTCTAATTAAGAAGTTGCTCAGTACTTTGACAAATTCTAATTAGTATATAATTGATCTAGAAGGCTGGCTTTGCTTAAGTGCAGTGAAGTGTCTTAAGTGTGTGCGGTTCTTATTGAAAGGCAAGTTGCTCGCTTTGCATTAAAAGGAGATAAACGTTTTCTGTTAAGTTTTATTACTTAGTCATTTAAACGAAGTCAGTCAGTTTTTGAAAAGCATAGAAATCTGATTTTGGAGCTAAGTGCAGAAGTCCCCCTTCAGAAATTTACCTTTCCATGGTGCTTAGGCCTGGACTCAGCTGTGGGCTGCTGATGTTGATATTGCTTGTGTCCTCCAGCACCAGGCACTTGGGACAGAGGGGATGAGAAAGGCTGCAATACTTTCTAGCTGCAAGTTTATTCTGAATATTTCAGTGCAGCTACCAGGGCTGTGGTGGTCTGACTAGGCTTTCTGCTTCTACAAGTTCTCTTTCTTGGTCCAATTTTCATAAGAACCTTCTGGATATGATGACTGTCCTAGCTGGAGGCTGTTACATATTTAGTTTTTATGCCTTGTCATCTGTGTCATGTGTTGTCTTAAAAATTGTGAAATTGTAAGTTGTTTTCTTCTGTTTATGCATGTAATGTGACTTTGAGAATCTGAATTTTCATTGTCTTTTGAGACAGATTTATTCATGTTATCAAAAATCACCTACCAAATGTGTAACATAGAAACCACATTGTATACAAATGAGATCTATTGTTTCAAAAGAGGGATTATTATTGTAATTAATACTAAATCACTTCTTAGTGTTCTTCAGCCTTGTTTATGAAAATTTTAAATGTCTTTTAGTTAGTTCAACATAATACAGTAAAAAAAAACCAAACCCTGATCCAATTTTGATAGTTCACACTATCATTTCAAAGTTCTCACTGCTCTTGAAAAGAAATTTGACTGCATTCTTTACATGAATGGTAGCAATGATTTCTTTCAAAAAACAAATTAAAGACTATTTTTGTTTACATTTGCATTGTTCGAAATTCTTGTAGTAACCCCTGACTTTTTTGAACTCATAGACTGTTTTCCTTGAGCAAAAATACTTTCCTTAAAATGAATAGATAGATTTAAATAACATACTGTCAGAAGATTGCGGCTTTGATCAGAACACATTAATAAACATGTACATTCAGTTCTAGAATGTTATTTTTAGGTTAAATGTTTAAATGTGGTTAAATGCTCCAAGCTGTGATGATTTTGATGAGCATAAATTCAATGCGTTAAGCATGGAGATGAAAGAATCAATTTCATTTTATAGGAGTGTTTCAAATTCCAGTATGTCTGTGACCAAATATGGGCCTCACTCGCTATCTGAAAAGGCTAGAGAGTGGACTTGCTCCATGTGTCCAAATGAGCTACAAGGCTGAATGGAGAGAAGACAGCTTTACACCATCTTAGTGTTTCCTGCAATTCTGCATTAGGCCAGCTGGGCTTGGGTGGTCTGAAGAGCTGTTATAATGGTTAACACAGCCAAAACACAGTGAACTTCTTTTAAATACTCTTCCAGCTGGAGGCTGCCAAAGGGAAACACTACAGGGCTGATATTCCAACCGTCAGCTTTTGTAGGTTAGTCTGTAGCGGAACAGCTCTCTGCTGATCAACTAGTCCTTCCGCACCACTTTGGTTGGCTATAGCGGGCATTAAGCTCTTCAGGTTGTGTTAATGTGTAGAAGACCAGTAGGCTGTGAAGCATTTTCATATTTGCTTGCTGAGGAATCTAAAGTATTTCAGTAAATGGGCAGATTAAGGGAGATTACGGTAGCTTTATGATGCACCCAGTAAATCACTCAGCATGTTTTACAGTAACCAAGCAAAGCATATTCTTTCAGCAGTAAGTGACAGGTACAGATCTCGTTATAAGTAGGCATAGGAATTTTTCCTAGGATTGGATGTTTACACTTGGCATGGTTTATTATCCTTGGAGAAAGGATACTCAGGCTATGTTATGGTGTCATTAATCCTGGAATAAAACTGAAATTATTCACTTCCTGAGTGTGATTGAATAGGGCATGCCGTTGCTCAAGGCAAGGTAGGAGAACGTTGCATGTATGCAATGTAGGTTTCCAGTAGAGAACGAAAGTAGTGTTGAACAGCAGCTAATGCAGCCCTAAAGACTGTTTTAATCTATTTTAAAAACCATTCTAGAATTGGAGAATGCAAGCAGAACATTGGAAGAGAATACCTTCTGCAGCATGTCCTCCCCTCCAGCACGGAGTTCTTCCATGCATCATCATGCAGTGGAGAGAGAAAGAGATTGTACTACGTTGTACCCTTCTGTACACAAATACCTATACAATAGCCAGAGGGCAACCTTCCAGTAGGCGTATAAATGCTTTTCACTTAAATTTAAGTACCTTAGAACAGAATTTGATCCCGTATCTAACTTTTTTCCTTTTAAAGTTTTGATTCATGTATTTCTTTTTCAGTCATCACAGTTCCCCAGTGTGCAATGCATGTAAGAGAGCTGAACAAGTAAATCAATACTTGAGTAAAAGAGCCCAACCCTCAAAATATAGATTGAGATGTTGAAAAGCCACTGGGGTTTTGGATCTTTAAGTAAGGAATAACTGTTTAGAGAAAAGTAACAAGTAAGGGTTAAGTTGTTTTTCAAATGGTTTCTGGGTTTTTATTTCTTCTGGACTATTCAGTCCTTCCCTAAATCACAGTTATGAGAAGAAAATAGGTTGTTGTATTAAATGTTGCCTGCACTTAGACTTCATGAAATTTAATTTAGTATTGCGATATTCACCCCATGTAATTGGAAATGTGTGTGTGGTCATGAGTAAAAATTGAGGTCAGTTCTTCATCTGATTCTGTTAACTACTTGTGGAACAAGATTCTGGTAAAGTGCTTTGAAAACACAGTTGTGTTTTGGGGTATTTCTAATGTAAAACCTTGAAGATTGCCTTACCCTGGACAAAAATCCAAATAAAATTTCTTTGTGAACGTTCTTAGAAAGCAAGGAGAAAAAGCCATGAGTAAGGTAAATTTTCATTTTGATATCCGAGTTATCCATTCATTTCCATCTTCTATCTACTAATTAATGTATGTAAAGTTCTTTGAAGATGCAGTTGGTTTTGGACTTAGTAAAACTATATATAATTATCATGGTTTATAACAAGTTCAATGTTAGCATGTGCTTTCTTGTTTAAATGAATACCATCTTACATTGTTCCCGTCTTCCTCCTTCGCTTCTGTTTAGTTTTGGAGGGTTTGGGGTTTTTTTAAGTCATGAAGATTACTTGTTCGTAGTCACACTCTTCACTTGAGCAGACAAGCATTCAGTTAGGAAATGGTTGGTTTAGCTTGGTTTTTTCCCCAGGAAATTCAGCGGTAGTGAGTCATTAACACATTGCATTTTCTGAGAGCAGATTGACCTGACACCCAGTAGACCTATAAAAATCTGTGGGAAGGTATCAAACTAGAAACTAACTGTTGTTGTTAAGAGAGCCTGTTTTAAGTTCTCCTTAGTGGGGAAGATTGTGGGATAGATTAGCAGCGGTTTGGTTACAGCATCTGGGGTGTTCGAAGCTGGGAGCACTGAAGTGGCTCTGGAGGAGAGCGTGGTGGCTGACCTCACCGTATATCAAGCTGTGTGCTTAGAAGAGGATATAGGAGGAGCTGAGACACAGCAGTCTCATCTGTACAGTACTGCAGCACCACTGTCAAGACCCTGGTTATGGCAAAGCTTCTGTGCATTTGCATGAACTTGTGAGAGCAAAGTCACCAACAGGGCCTCTGGGATGGCATGTGGCTTCCACTGCCATCTCAACAGATCCAAAGTAAGAGTAAAGCTTTCATTTCTTGTCAAACTTTCATGGAGGTGGACTACCAAATCTAGTAGCACAGTGTGTTAAGGACTAGTTCTCTGTATTTGGCATGTATAATACTAAAGAGTAACAGCAAGGGGTCAGGCTGTCAGTACAGAATGACAGCGCTTCTTTCATGCCAGTGGGGTTACACCAGTATATTACCATTGAGAAAGGTGAAGTCATTCACATTATCAAGCACCAACTCTTACAAAATCAATGCTTTATTTACCAATTCTTTATAAATCATAAATAACAGCGCCTAGTGTGAGAGTTTGCTGTGGAGCCATGCACATGGAGCCATGGTGCTGTGTGGAAAAGCTCCTTGCTTAACCTTTTTTTCTGTATCACTAACGCAGAGGCTTTTTACCAGTGGAACTTCATTACTCAGTTTTCATTGGAAACTGAAAATTAATATTTAGTTGGTCTTTAAAAAGCCTTATTTACATATGTATGGTTTTATGGTACTGCTACATAGCCCCTTAAAATATTTCCTCTGTGTAGATGAAAGTGTTCGATCAAATCACTCTACAAACATGTCATCAGTTCGTACTTCTGCACAACAAAAGATTATTCATACAACTTTAAAGCTTTTTCTCTAGTTTTTACAATGGAGCAAACGAATTTAAAACTGAAATATTTTTTTATGCCCATATGCAAGAAATAGAGGGCTGAAAAGAAAAAAAAGGTCTGTTAATCTTGAATCAGATTTCTTTTCCAGCTGCCTGAACAAGTTGATTCCAGTGCAATTTGCACAGCTGGGCAGGCTGGCAGGTGGTAGGAAACAGTTTGGGTAGGTGGCCTCTTACCACAGTCTAAAATAAAGTGAAGTAGATAGTAAATTTGGAGTGTTGTTCATCTTTTTTTTTTTTTTTTTTTTTTACCCAAGGTTGTTACATACATACATGTAAGAATAGTATTTATTTTTCTTTTGAAAATTTGAAGGGTTTTTTAATCAACTTGTGGCTTGTTCCTGTTGAATGCCTAGATAGGCTTGTATAATTCAGCATAGAGCATCAGCTCAGTAATTCTATGAGCTCATTGAGAAGACATGACTTGGAAAAGAGGCATTAAAAATACACTATAATTAAGTTATGCTGAGGCATCAGAACATGCACAATAAAGTTAACTTCAAAAACTGGACAAATTTAGCAAGAGAAATACCCAGATTAGGAACTCTAGAAGGAACATTCATTGGTATTTGCATACATATAAGCTGGTACTTAAATATAGCAGTGTCCACATTAAATAGCAATAACAGAGTACATGTGAATGGGGTGTTATATTTTTAAATACTAGAACGTACAATAACAGTTCATCTGGAAAGAGATTTAATAGAGAGTCAGTAATGAAAGCACCTGTGAATGTTTCCTGCAGAATAGTTGAATCATTTGGAAAGAAAGATGACTGTGTATTGATAAATTATAGGAAGATCCCATCTACCTGTAAATTAGCCGCTTCAGTAAATCATGCCATGAAACCTTCACTATTAGTAGGCAAAACTCTAAAACAGGATTCTCCCAGTATCACTAAATGCGTCCGATTCGTTCCTATGCCAGTTTTTCTCAGCAATGACATGAAATAAAGTTCAGATCTGTAAAAACATGCATAATTTCTATTTAGATGATATTTAAATTCATTTTACTTTAAAATTCACAATTACAGTTTATCTGTATAAAGACTTAAATATAAGCTATGTTAAAAAAAATTTCATTATAAAATCCAAATAGCACAGTTTTGATACTAGCTATTCAAGATCACTCAGCTAGTTGAAGTCTGTAACCCGTAACTAGAATTTGTTTAAGTGTAAAGTCAGATTTTGTACCCCCTTCTGCAGAACAGTTTTTTCCTTCATTTCACTGTAAATATATATATATATGCATTTTAGTTCTAAGTTATACAAAATTGAAAAACTGCTTGAGAATTATAACAGCAGACACTATTTTTTCCTTCCACAACATACAGGTATAGTTCTACAAACTTAAAAGATATGGTTCATTTGAGTAGTACAGATAATACTAGCGTTGTGAATAAAATGATTCAAATTCAAGTTAGAAAGCAGGTTTCATAAGTGTTTTTTTCCTCTTCTTATCTACCTGTGTCTTTGCAGGATTTTACTTTCTGTTTTTTACATGCCTATATACCTTCAGTATTCAAATAATAAAATTTATCCATATATAGATTTTTAACATTCCTTAAAATGAAGCTTGATGCAAACAATGAGTAAATACATCATCTAATAAATTAAAATGTGTCATTAATAATTTTACATATTGCAACTATGAAAGCACTTATGTTAAGCTATGTAACTATTTACCTTGCTTAAATACATGTAGAATAGTAGAGTTATCCTCTTAGATAGGAAGGAAAAGTGCCAAATTTTTCATAATGATTACACATAAGCAAATAGCAATGCATTTTAATAGTTAACAAACAAGAGACCTGGTCTTTCTATTACCTTGAAAATAAGAACTATAAAATCAAAGTCAAATTACTATTATGTAAAATAAGTTGTCTTTTTCACTGATTTAAAATTTAAATGCTGTCTTCGCTAGACAAAGCATTTCTGCTAATTCTACATGGATATATATTCCAGAAAAAGTGACAAGAAAAAGCAGTGTGTTATATATGTCCCCTGGGAGATACCTTCCTTTTTTTTTCCCAGTAGTATAGGTTAATTTTCCTATAAATAAAAATGTATACTTAGAATTTGTAAAGGGAGAAAGTTTTTTAAAAATGTCTGGCTATTACAATGTAGAAAGTGAGCAATTATTTTCACTATATGTACCAATGTAACACCAACGAGTAACTAATACTAAACGATAAAAAGCAAAAGTCAGATTAGAATGAAAGAGCACAGTCCTTGTTAAAAAGATGTATCTTAATTTTTAATTCTTGATATTTTCTTTCTCCCATCTCTTAATTTCTCCTATGTTTTTCCCTCTTCCTCCAAAATCTATATGTGCTTTTTGCACGTCTGTGTGTGTGTAATTCGTGTAATTGTGTTGAGGATTTTCATTTTGAAATGAAACCGGATATCAAGATTTTTCCTGTATTCAGAGTAAAGCATATTGTCTCTTCTTCTAACTTGTTGACAGAGTTAGTGCTTCATCAAAGCAAGTAGAATTGTTCCATGGTTTAGCATTTGAGGACTGATTTGACAACCCAAATTGAGTACAGGTAGAAAATTCAATAGTGGGTTCTTGAGTGTTCCAGTATTTGCTTTGTATTACCTTCTAGGTATTTCATAGTCTTCTCCTCCGTTATGTTCCTTGTCATGCCTGATGTTTGAAGGTGGAGGGTTAGCAATATGTCCTTTCCTCCTGACAACTTTACAACAGCATCAATATGTTTTTATTTAGGGATGTTTCAATAATGTCTTTAGTTTGCTACCTGTTAAGATTTAAATTTAAGTTCATTCCTCGCAATAGTGACAAAAGATAATGGTATTAAAACAATGATGATCTTCCTTTTGGGATCAGTTGGCACTCTGTAGATGCCTTCAATCATATTTTGAGATTTCAGGGCAAAAGAAAGAACCTAGTCAGACTAAGCAACTGAAGAAACTGTCTAAAAAAATTTTCATCGAATGCATCAGAACAAGTCTTGCTTACTAAATATTCTGTATTAGTGTAGTCCTTAAATAAGGTATTCCTGTGCTTATATGGGACATCTTCCTGCTCAAAGATTGGATGGGTCAAAAGGTAGACTGCTGTAGGAGAATATCTCAGCAGGTTTTTGTGCTCTTTTCTTATACCATTCTCCTTTTTCAATAGTCCACTCCCTCTAAGGTCAGAAAGTCATGTAGTCTGGGAATTTCACTTGAAAATTCCTTTGAGGCAGAGCTGATCCTTTGTAATTCATGTCGTTTCCATCACATTTCATCCAAAGTTCTAGGATATAAATTATCACTCTTTGTCACATGTGGCTAAATGCATAGAGGTGAAGTTGATCCAGGTGGTGTCAAGATACTAGATTAGGTATAGCATTGGACGAGCTGAGGGATAAGCTTAACACTGAATATTTTGAAAAAATTGTGGCTGACATGGCAACTGCTAGAGTCTGCTGTACTGTGAGCTTAAGTCGTGTGCTCCTGTGTAATGGGACAGGTAGCCAAACTTGTGGAGAAAAATGAAGAAGAAGGTAGGAACGTGAAAGATTCTTTCTGAGGGTTTCCAAAAGCAAACTCCAGCTCATCTGTTATATTTTACATATTCAACTTCTTACCCTCATTGATTGTGTTGAATCAGGCAGCAACATACAATGAGGTCAAATAAAATGGTGAAGGTTTTATTAAAAACTAAGAGGAAAGGTAATAAATATTATATATTTTAGATAAAAAGATCACTAATACCTGATTTCCAAGGAGCTAGCTGGAATATCTGACTTTCACTTAAAGCTTGTTTACCCAGCAAGGTAGGCATTTTTTCCTAGCTTAGGGATAGGGAGAGAAATTCTTAAGTAGAAATAATGCACGTAAACATTTTAAAGTAGGTCTGTTTCAATGTGCTGTCTCTATTTTTCTGAAAGAGGAGACATGACAATTTATGACAGAGGCAATTATAGGGTAGGGAAGGGGTGGGGTTTTTTATTATTATTTTAAGGATCTGATTATCACTGCAAGCTACATTGTTAGTCTCCTCAAATAAAATCCTAGTTTGGCTGACTTAGTTACAGATGGTATCCAGATGATTGTCAGACAGGTCCTATTCTAAGTGTAAGTGAATTATAGATACAACTCGAAGTGTGATAAAGGCCTGAGGCCCAATGCTTGGGGCATGGGAGAATAATTCAGTGAGACCCTGAAAGGGACACTGATGCAGGTAGCCTTCTAACAGCAAACTTTATCAAAGCAGTTGTTAATTATTACAAAGTTGTGTTCCCACAGACGCAATCCTTCTTGCCCCACATCACGTGTGTTCTGTGCTTCCTGAAGCATATTCTTGCTATTAAGATGGTAAACTCTTTAGGCTAGAGATGGTGTTTTTGCATAGTGCTTCTTCCAGCAGAATGAACCTTCAGGCACTACCGAATACAAATACTAATAAAAACTGTATTAAATGTGTCAAGCAGTTTTCCATCCTGTATAAAATATACTACATCACTTAAAACTTGTCTCCGTGAATGTTCTTGTGAGTTGTGTTTGACTGCACAAGCAATCATCTAGTCAGGAAAAGAGGGATTGATAAGCCAGTCGAAGTGTATTTGTTTTTTAATTCAGAGTACTTGAGAATGATGTATAAATGTAATTGTTTTTCTGTTATGTTCTCAGCAGTGTTTTAAAAGGTTATAAATCAAATGTTGTCAGTATGGGAAAGTGTGTTGATTGGCATGTTAACTCGTAACAGTTCTCCTGCACATATTTAAAAAATGGTAAGATCACTTCTAAAGAAAGAAGAATATTAATACATGTTTCAGTATCTGATGATTTTCAATTTTCCTACAGATATCAATGAGTGTCAGTTACAGGGAGTATGCCCTAATGGTGAGTGCTTGAATACCATGGGCAGCTACAGATGTACCTGCAAAATGGGATTTGTGCCAGATCCTACCTTCTCAAGATGCATACGTAAGTAATAGTACTAATCAAAGTACCAAAATAGATACTTAGTTGCACTTTAGATGAGGATTTATTTGACTGGCCCCAATGCTTCTAAGCTGTCCCTGTCCTTTTTGCTGTCCCTGCCTCCTCTTCTCAGCTTGCTCACTTTTAGTCAGTCTCAGTGCTTATGCCTCTTTTCTCTCTTTGTCCTGGAAGCCTTGGTCTCCACCAATGGCTGTCCAGGATCCTTGCCATCTTTTCCTGGTTTTCTTGTCACAAAACCTTCAAGGCCATATCGAGCCTCCTCATACACTCAGTCTTTCTCACCAGCCTGGAGTTCTCCTTCCCACAATTTTTTTTTCCCCTCTCTGCTAGTTCCCCAGCCAAAATCATCTTTGTGTCCTGCCCTCCCCTCTTCCATCTCTGCGGCTTTGACCTGGGTAGTTTCCATTACTAAACATTCAGCCCAGGATGATCTTTGGCACATTTTCCTTCTGATTAAGAAGGATTAAAAATTAAGAAAGAATTAGGAGAAAGAAAAAGTTGTGAACAGCATGAATGCAAATATTTTCCTCTGTTAATCAGCTTTTACTTGGTTTGAGATCAACTACCTTTGCAAGAAGAAAAGAAGACATAGAGAACAACTAAATTTCTCACCTTAAGTTTTTTGGGAAGTATATTTACTAGTGAAAAATAGCTCATTTCCTAAGCTCCTTATCTGAGCTATCTTTAGATTTATAAAATATAGTCTAGAGCTGTAGGTGAATTTTTTCATTTTTTCAGCATAATTATCTTATGCTGCTAGTTAATGACACTCAATTACTGAGAAAGTTTTTCAGCATTTTGAAGAATTTCTTACAACTTTTCAGTTTAACACCAGAAAAAAGGAGTTGGTTTTCATTTTTGCTTTTACATGTCATGTTGAAAATCAGATAGTCTTTGTATTTTTTGAGTTAAGTGAACATATTACCAAGAACTGTTAACTGTATGTGAATGTGGATGCATAAATTAGAAAGCTGGATGGATCCCAGCTTCCTGTATCCTCATACTAGTCATAGCTTATGGCCTTTGGCTTTTCCACATTAAAACTAATCGTAACAAAATGTAAATATATAATTGTCTCTTTTATAAAAAAAAGTCATGTGTGATACTTAATCCTTTTGCAGTCTTATTTATATAGCCTACTTACAGCTGAATGTTCCAGTGGCTATGTAGCTTGAAACATATTGCTAGTGATTGACCTTAGTCTTCAGTAGTTGGACTTGTGTACAAGTGAGAGAGCTGATTCTGACTCTTTATTGTGGCAGCATGGCAACTGCTGGTTTGGAAATTTTTTTTTTTCTTTAAAATACTTTTTATCCTTGGTCTAGGATGAGTGGAATTCAGGAGTGTTTCATGCGAAATAAGAATTTTCTTTTATGTTTTTGAAATAAAACTTGTGCAGATGGTAATATTAATCCATTTAACTGGTATTGGAAGTCTAGTGGTGTTTCTCTGGTTTACTTTTCATGTGAACAGTACCATCCTCTCTTCCACTTCCATTGCAGCTGATAATCCTATAGTTGCTGAAGAGAAAGGACCCTGCTACCGGTTTGTTAGTGCAGGAAAGCAATGCATGCATCCTCTTTCTGTTCAGCTCAGCAAGCAGCTTTGCTGTTGCAGTGTTGGCAAAGCCTGGGGCCCACACTGTGAGAAGTGTCCGCTTCCAGGAACAGGTAAGAACTGCCCATTAAAAATACAAGCTCTTGCCCCCATTCTATGTTTGTTATGCATGCTTCAAAAAAAAAAAAAATCCAAGAATTGATTTTAAACAAGAAGTGTCTATCAGTAAATTATGACAGTTCGCTATATGAGAGCAGAATAATGACATACATAGTAGTTTTGTTCATAGGGATTTGTGATTAAAACAAAGGAATTATCTTTGATATGTTGTGATAGGATTCCAGATTAACAATATTTGCATCTCAGAATATGTCCTTTGGTTCTCCATCATATGAAGATAAATTTATTGTATGTTATATTCTGACTATAGATACAGGCAAATTAACCCAAAACCTAATTAATATTCTTCAGTTCTTAAAGGCACTGGTGAAAGGATGGCAGCTTTTGAGAATTAGGTTACAGAACTACATGTGTTGTAGTTTACATTACAGTTAGTGGGATACGTATGGGAGTATCTCTGCTTTCTAACCTTCCTTCATATCTTTACCATGCATTTTGAGGAATGTGCTAAGTATGGTGTTGCCGCCTTAACAATAAACTGGTAGTTAAACATTTCGTGCCACCTTTCACTTAAACAATTCCTTACTTAATGCATAAAGCTTGCTTGTATGGGTGTTCAGTTGGAGTCCTACTGGTTTTTATATATATAACGACTTGCAAAATACCAGCTTGGTTGGTCACCTCATTTAGGCTGCTCATAGATTAAGGTACCACATATTATAGATACTGATTGCTACTTTCGGGTACCTTCTATTCCCTCATTTTGCTTAAAACTTAAATGACCAAAGTTGGAGTCTTTAGTCAAAATCAATTGAATATTATTTTTTGTCCAAATGTATGGTCAAATTCATCTTTTTTAAAAGCATTGATTGCTTATTGTAATATACATGATGTACAGCCTGTTCAGTATTTTAGCAGAGGTATTTGTAATGGTAATCTACTGTTCTTACTGAAGTTGCTGCTGCAGGTGTCACTGTTATGATACAGGTCATGTATTTCTCTGGAGTATTTTATAAAGATTCAGATTTTCAAAACTAGCTAGCATCAGAGACATCTCATGATGAGAGCAGCAGATTCCTTATGTTTTTAAGTTGGGCTTACAGAAATGGAAGTGACCGACATTTTTGAGCATTTCAATTGATTTTTTTAAAGCCATTATTTCTTGCATGACCATTGGGTTGCTAGATCACTGATAAGGATTTTGAAAGTCCAGTTCACTTTCAGATAAATAATATTTCTATGGCTTTTTAATGGATAAAAAAATATGGTCTCATCAGATGACTCGCAATTTAAATGCAGATGCTTTACATCTATGAGAATATTGCATGAGGCTTTATGCCTAATTGTGTGTATTCTGGAGCAGAGAATATATCTTTTTGCAAAGTTGACTGCTCTCTAATCTTAAAAAGTACATCGTTGAATATTATGTGGAATTGGTTATTTTAGTGATTTTTCGTAATGAAAAGACATCAGAGAGAAAATTTGAGAGTAGAAAATTCTGGTGATCTGTTTGGGAAACACTTTTCCTATTTTGTGACAACTTTCATGATTTAAAAACATGTTCCTTTCTGTAACAGGTTAAATTCATAATCTTTCAGAGTTTTCTATGAAAAATGTGTGAAAGTGGGATACTCCAGAATGGGGTAATGTATTTACTGCAGCATCCCATATTAATTTAAAGAGTCATTGAATTAAAAAGTAATGATCTCACTCTCTGATAGCTTTTAAAATACTTGTACAAAGTAGACCAGCTCCAAAAGAGAGACTGAGAGAGGCCAGCTTTGTATACCCAGGTGTTGAGACCACTTATCAGAGCTGTGGTAGAATAAAGCTCACATTTCTGTTTTGCATTTGAGAGAATATGACCTGAAACAAGATTTCCTACATCCTGAGTATGCATCTGAAGGTACAGGTGTCAAATTTTTTTCTGTCTTCCTCCTTTGACCAGAATTCCCACCCTCAGTTGGGTATTTCTGTGGCAAGTTTTGATATTAACGTTTTCCAACAAAAAGTATTTAATCATTCTGAATCCACTCGATCTGATCAGTTTGATCCTTCATCTTTTCTACTACTAAGACGCTATCAGAACACAGTATGCAATTAATGCATACTGCAATTTAATGTATAACTTAATGGCTTGATCTGTGGAGTACCTATAGCTAGTATTTTGTGGCTTTATTTTAGATGCTAATTCATTTTAAAACCCTGATGTGTTCAAAGCAGAATTTGTGAACTACCAATGCCCCACTCTGCATATCTGTTAAGAAGCTGTAAGAAATCACATCGAGCACATGGGAGACAATCTTTGGTGTTTCATCGCAACATAGCTTTACCTAGAGCAATGAAGACAATGAAGCACTGCCCCCTCAAGACTCCTGAAGGTCTCCCATAGCTATTATCTTTGATGGGGCGGAAGGTTGACCTGTATTTCTTTTTCATTCTAGTCTTCCACTAGGACTGCAAAACCTAATGCTCATGTAGAGCAGCTGCAGAGATCAGAGCAGGTGCTGCTGCCTGACTTTCATTACTTTTTTCTGTAGCAGCTTTATGAATGAGATTATTTCCCCTCTCTTCCAGTGGTGATTTGGCTTTTTATGATCCCCATCTTGTTTTTATCCAGCCCACTGAGGTCAGTGGAAAGACTTATTCAATTCAGTGGATATTTGGATCAGGGCTGGTATGAGACCTCAGATGTAGTCAGATGGGATCCTGTGAATGAATGTTGTTGCTTGTTGATATTCTTCTGCTCCTCTGGTACAGGGTGGTGAGCTTTTTTCCTTTGGTTTTGGCAAAATGAGAATGATAGAAATAGTGATGTTCATTCCTTATGCAATGTAGATGATGATGACAGTTTGCACATTTAAATTCATGTTCAGAAAGGATATACTGTTTGAAGAGGATTAATACAAAAAATTATCTTGATATAATGATAGACTAAACATAACTGAAGAAAGATGGTAAACTGAAGTGGAAACTTCTTCGGAATAACAGCCAGAACATGCTTTTGGGAGAATGCTCAGTCATATTAGCATGCAATGCATAGCTTGTCTTTAAATTTTTTTTTTTTTTTTTTGTAAAAATGTGTATACAATATGAGATTAAATTTATTAGTGGTAGTCATTATATTTTCCACTATGTCAACATATTGCACTTTTAGACTCCTAAAAGGAATATTTTCCCATCCCAAATCTAGCTGCTTTTAAGGAAATCTGCCCTGGTGGAATGGGTTATACGGTTTCTGGCCCTCACAGAAACAAGCTATATCATCACCCTGCAGTTAGAGTACAGCCACCTGTCATTGGCAAGACCCCGATTACTCAACCTGTTGCTAAAGGTACTTCTCCTCCACCTCTCCCAGCAAAGGAAGAGCCAGTGGAGGCACTGACCTTCTCACAGAAAAGTGAGACTGAGATGGCTGTGCAAGAAGGTGAGAGTGGGAAAATTTAGTCTTTCTATATTTCTATGCATGTGTCTTCAATGGTATGTTTCTTTGCGGAGTAGCTGCATACAGTGCAGGACAAAGAGACGTCACTTCCCACAGCAGAGCGTTCCATGTGATGGAGTGTATTGTGTTACATGATTTACTTCTGAAATTTTATGTATAGCTCCTACCAAATGCTGAGAACACCGTGGAGAGAGAGAGACTGCTTTAATCTCATTAATTTTTATGCTAAATAGTAAATATTTGTTTTAAGACTTTTATAAAGGTATTTATAATCTCTAACATATAACAAAGGACTCAACTCAGGCTTTGATTTACTAGTATCTGGGGAGGCAGAAACTAAGGGATTTTCATCATCTTCCTTCTATATACTCCTGTAGATTAGCACCACCTGATGTGGGCATGCTTCCTTTCATGTGGTCTACTCTCACCCCTGCAGCTGTGCACTCCCTTGGTGTGACCGTGTTGGATCAGCCCCTCTTTGCTGGGCTGTTTAACAATTAGTTGACTCCTCTAAGATATTTTTCTCAGACTTTGTTTTCTGCAAGCTCCACTAAGAACTTGCAGCAGCCGAAATTTTCCTGAGTCTAAAACAAATGCAGAAGCAAAGAAATGCAGAAAGCAGCACTATTATAAATACGTTGCCAGCAAACTTGGCATGAACTAACTGTAGACAAGAAGAAATATGTTGCTGAAGAACCCTCTCATGATATTGAGTACTTAGTAGGTTATTTCCAAGTAGCAGTTATGTATCTGTGTGTCAGGCCATTATTAGAAAGTTTCAGTCAGCTGACTTTGCAAAATTCTGTGCGACATGGGTTACTTTCCAGTTAAAATTACTGCTCTAGTTTTCTTTCAAAAAGAAAATGGAGCTAAACTGAATCTGGAGAGAAAAATAAGCCATTCAAATATACTTACAGACTGTGCTGGATTAAAAAATCTCACATAAACCTCTGGGCTTTTCTGTGGAAAAAAGTGGTGTACCATTTGCTAAAATACTACGTCAGTAATTAGAAAGATTGCCACATTCTAGTAAATCTTAAAACACAGAGAATCTGGAGGAAAAAAGGAGTATTGTTTATTTAAATAAAGAACTTTAAAAAAATATGCTTACTCGTAAGTCAGTAATGACACACATTTGAATTTTATATTCCATTTTTTGATATGTTTGCATTTGGAATTTTTGAGATTTTATTAGAAGTTCTCTTAGTTCTGATAATCAGCCTCCCTGCTAATGCTGAAGAAACTAGAGCAAGAAGAGTGATTTTCTTAAAAAAAAAAAAAAAAAAAAAATCTATCCTGTGGGAAAAGTTGATTGTGAAAAGAAAAATATTCTTACAGTTTTTTACAGAACCATACAGATTTTCATCAGTAAAAGACAAATTCAAAAAAGGCAAACTGCAATGGAAAATAAAAACTTAAATGAAATTTCTACCTCTCCTTCCCAGAAAAAAGTCCCTTTTATGGAGAAACAAACAAACAAACAAACCACTTTTGCTTGCTTAAAGAAAAGGCAAATTTCAAAACTTTTTTTTTAAAACCATAAATTCTTGCAAATTTGTTAATGGTTAGTTATATACCATTAAGATATTAATTTACCTTTAAAATAATTACAGATGTTGATATTCCTTGGAAGGAATTAAAGAAGTTTTATCAGTGAGTTAATAACCTGTGAGTTTCTTGGATTATTTCTAAGGAAACAATTGAGAAACCTGTAAGGCAGCTGAATACTGAGTAAATAATTACAAGCATTGGTCAGTGTATAGAATCTTATTCTGGTTTCAGGTTAGTTTTTATACTTGCTTCAGGAACATTACTTCAAGTTTGCACCATTTTGGAATGATGTTAGAGCCTGAAATTTTTCTGCCATGGCAACAACCACTTTCAAATGTGCTACTAGTTTTAAGTAGAATGTGTAAGTAAATGTTATGTGAAGTCTGATTCATTTTCTTTTTTCTTTCTGGTTTTAGTGGCAACTGCAGCCCCTGATCAGGTAAAACATGATGTGATTTATCTAGGAATTAGAATGTAGACCATGTGTACGAGATGTGATACGATAACTCTGAAAAGGGTTTAGGATTTATGAGGAACAAACAACTCACTGTGGACTTACAATGCAAACCCTGAGGCAAAAAGAGCTCGTGTTATTACTATATGCAGCAACAGGCAGGTAGTGAGGTACAGGAAAGAGGCTACTTTAACCTTTCTTCAGGGCACTGGTGGATTGTCTAGTACTATATTGTTCTATCCCATTCTGGAGCCTGTATTTTAAAGAGGATATTGAAAAATGCAGACAGTGTGAAGGGGAGCCACAGATACTGCCAGCTAGAGAAAATGAGTTGGAGAGAAACAGTGTGAAGCTTTGAGAAGCATTTGTGACACCTGCTTAAGAGACTTGTATTAGTGCCCAAGTTAGTTTCCTAGTTTTTTTAGGGTTGCTGTGTATTCAGTAGAGAAGAGCAGGTGCGTATGTCTGTTAAGTCCCCCATTCTGGAGGTTCCAGGTTCTCTGTGCTGAAGATCATGGGATTCATTAGGAATAACTGCAGCTGTACTTCATTTTCCTAAAACTTACAAGCATGTAACACTTTTATGAAAAAAAGATGATCAGTGCAATAGCTAAGAGAGAACCTTTCACAGTGGTCAAAGACTTAGAGACATATGTGATTGTATACTTTTGTGTGATGCTGAACTGCAATTAAATACTATTCATAAGCAATTAAAGACCAGAGGATGGGAGAACTATGGAGAGACAAAGCCAAAGATACAATTAGAAGCTCCATGAAATATCTGCTTCAAATAAAACCAGTTTTAAATTGTATGCTATTGTGTAAACATAGTATTCCATGTTTTTTCAGGCTTAAACTTGTGGTAATTAATGATCTGCTATCAAAAGCCACTCATGTGAGAATGTTAGCAGTTTCTCAAGCCAGGAGTTTGTGGGTTGTTATGATAGCTAAATTAAGAGAATGTTTTCAGAATGTAAATTTTAATCATTCTTTCAGGAATTAGCTTCCCTTGATCAAGAAAAGCAGCCTGATCTAGAGCCTGGGCAGCCTCAGCTTTCTCCTGGAATTTCAACAATTAACCTGCATCCACAGTTTCCAGGTAACTTGTTTTGACTTGTCTTTTAGTATGAGAGAGTGCTTACAATTCTTCAAAGAATGGGAAGGTAGCAATTGTAACAGAGGTTAATGAAAAACTGATTGCAGCTTCACAAGCAATTTTTCCACGAGCAGAATATGGAAAAAAAAAATCATGGAAGCTGAAGTGGGAGGAATTGAAAGGTTGGCATTGGCTGGATGACTTGTTAGGAGGCAAAGACATATTTTAGGCAAAAGTGATATCCTGGATTACATATATGAGCATTTTAATGTCAGCAGAGTTGAGGCCTTGTACCCCTTTCAAGAAGAAATTTTACTTAGATGCCTCCTTGTAGATTTATGCATAACTTTTGCTGCAAAAGTTTTACTATTGTGCTTGCTTTCTTTAGCACCTCAGTTTTTTTCACGAGCAGTAGAATGATGGAAAATGCAATTATACTATTTTTTTTCTACTCCACATCTAAGCAGAATAAACTAATGAAAAGCTCCATTGTGTCTGGCTCATTCAGTATCGTGTGAATTCTTTAAGGGTTTTTTTTTTGAATGTGATTGATTTCCATTCCATGTCACACAGTAGTGATTGAGAAAACATCTCCTCCTCTGCCTGTTGAAGTTGCTCCTGAAGTCTCTACTTCAAGTGCAAGTCAAGTAATTGCACCTACTCAAGTTACAGGTATTGTACTTCCTTTTTAGAACTAAAATAAATTAAGAAATTACTGCGAGTTCCTGACACTATAACTTGTTCTATGCTACTTCTGAATTGTAATAGCGAAGAGAATGTAGCTGTAGAACAGAAAGGAATACTCTGGGGGGAGATAGGAAGTACAGAGCAGCACAGCAATGAGGGTACTGTCAACAGAGCTAGGACTGGGCCCTCCCAGGATGTAGATGTACCTGCCATTTTTGTGCCCGCAAATAAATGATAGAAGGAAAAATTAATAATTCCACCTCCGATTACATGATCTACAACCAAAGTCCAGAACTGAAGACTTCTTGGCTACAAGTCACGTCTTTAGACAGTCTGCACATGTATTCATGAAGTATATGTGATCACGTTCTTTGAGGGATGTAGACTTTGTGGGATGTAGATCAACATGTTCTACAAAAAGCAGATGAGCAGTTATTGTGAGATCCATTTTGAAGTGTTCTTTTGAAGTTTGTGCTTCTTCCTTTTTTGATGTATTAAAGTTGCCTTTTCTATATCCATGTGTCAAGAAGTGAAAATAACAGAAAGACAAGTAATGCTCTTGTCATAGCTGAAACTTGTCTAAGTGATGGCTGTGTCCAAAAGGCATGAAAATTTCACTTGCTGTACATTTGAAAACAAAAAGGTGAATGTACTATGTGTGTATACATGACAGCATTACAGTGTCACATTGGCTAGTCTCTCAGAATTAACACAGGCTTTGAAGTAATTGCAATATCCAGGTAAATACTTTGAGATGCAGTATTGTATATGGTAGAGATATCTAGGCCTACCAAGAGGTTTCCCAGTTTGCATTCATAGGAAGAAATTGCACATGCTTTAATAAAAGTTTAACTCTTCAAAGATGGCTTTCCTTCATGCAGGAATGGATTTTTGAGTTGCATGCAACATGCGCAGGGTCTAAATCACCCAGTTGTTTGAAGAACAATTCTGTCTGCAGTTAAATCATCCTGAATCTGCTGTAAGAGTAGAGAAAGTATCCTGTCCTGTAAGCATTCAGCTGCCTCCTTCAATTACCTATAATTACAGTTCGTCAATCCCATATGAAAGTTCTACTGATGGTAATTGTCAAACTAGAATTTGGAAGTCATCTCTGCTGTGATTGTGCCCCTTCTGCCAGCCAGCTCCTTGTTTCCTTACCGGGAGAGGAAGTTACCCTTCCTCAGGGTACTCACATCAGTTAGGAAAAAATGGTAGTTTTCCATGTTCTGCTCTTCTTTCTTTCCTCAGGAAAAGGAGTGGAGCTAGAAATTGCTGTATGCTATAAACAAATAAATCAACCTGTTGTTCAGATACAGTTCCGACTGTTGTTCAGATATTTTAGAGACAGTGAAGTACAAGTGAAGTAGGATTTGAAGGACAAAATCCTAAATAGGATTTAAAAAAAATGAATGCAGTTAGAGTTGAGATGTTTTTGAGTGCCTTCATTCTGTACTTTACAATTTAGTTAAATTTAAATGTAACCTATTTCTAAATAGTCTGGATAAATGATTCTTCTTTACAGATGGTAACTTTTTCAGGAATTACCATTTCATGCTGCTGTATAACTTTAGTTTAAATTGCAACTAAACACAGTCATTAGTATTTTTTGCAGTAACACATATTCTTTGAGAATTTCTAAAACTGTAAGTATCTTACAAAATACATCCAAGCCATTAACAGATGAGTATTCTGTAAAAATAATCAGAAACCCACTACAGTTATTATCTTAACCTTCGATGCAAAGGTTAAATAGTATAAATTTTTATTTTATATTATCTTCATTTTACTTTATTTTTTATATACCCATTTATAGATCTTGGATAGGACATGAGAATATGTCACTAGGAAAAGCCTAGATGGTTTCTAGATTCTTCCAGATAAGGTATCCGTTAGAGAAACTCAGGACTTGCAAACTTGATTTACAGTTGTTTTCAGGCCTGATCTTTTTACTTGGATTACAGAATATTGTGCACTTACTGAACTATGTCAGAGAGTTTAACATTAAACTTTTTTTTGTTTGCTTAGAAATCAATGAATGTACAGTTAATCCTGATATCTGTGGAGCAGGACACTGTGTTAATTTGCCTGTGGGATACACTTGCATCTGCTACGAGGGGTACAAACTTAACGATCAGCAGACAAAGTGCTCTGGTATGAATGGACGCTTTCAAAAATCTGAAATAACCATGCTATGAAATGCTTGAAATGTAGAGTCTTGTCAGGGGAAATATGCTACAGTGCGGTCAGGAGTTGCTTCCTCTACTGAATGCTTCAAAACTACACAGAAACTAGTTTTTGTATGTCAAATAAAATTTGCCAGCTAGTCTCTGATAGAGCCTTTCAGCCACTCAGAACTGAACATGAATTTAATTAAATTGAATGAAAACCTTTCCCATTGTGAGATTAGAGAAAAAGTGGTTAGACAGACCATCTCTTCTCAGCTTTATATTGGGTATCTAAAATCGCCAGACTGCTGGGAAGAAATACACTGCTGTTTGGAGAAAGAATGACTGAATTAGTGCCTGTTTCTCAGAATGATTTGCCCAGCTACCAGCTCTGCAGCTGGACTAAATCCAGTCATTTTATTAGGTCTTTCCTTTCAACCTTCTGCTGAAAAGAGAAAGTATATTCGTAAACATCCCAAAAGCACGTTAGGAGATCTGCAAAGTGAGGTCTTCATCCCCTTCAAAGCTAGTAATTTCTGCAACAGAGGGCTCTGATGAACACGAGGCAGAGCCCAGACTGGCTCTACATGAGCCATTTCAGATTTGGAAGCGGCTGTATCGGTATCTTTCCCTCATTCAGAGTATGCTGGTTCCTCTGTAACTTGGATCAGAAAGAGATTATTATATCATGTTGCCAGATTATATACTATCAACTTTTCATGCTACCGAAAGTTCAGTAACTTCACACTGATACGCATGCTATCAGGTGCAACTACAGTATTAAAAAACAATTTACACACATACACAGCCAAATGGCAACTTAAAATCCTTCTATTTCATCCAAATTGTGTTAATGTTCCATGCTTGCAGCTTGTGCTCAGCCTGTACTCAGTGTAGTGATTTGAATAGTAATCATGTCACATTCTCCAGGCCAATGCAATATTCTTATAGTCTAAGCCAATAAGAGCATTTTTTTTTTCCAACCAAAACTATTTAATGCATCTTTTTTGCAACTCTGAGGGAGAGGAAAACATATACTTTTTCAAATAGTTAAAATAATTACAAGATCAGTCTTTTCAAAACCATGGCATAGAATGCAAATATGCAAATATGTTATTCTATAGTCTTATGTTTTTATTTCTTTTATAGATATTAATGAGTGTAATCAGGCACCCCATCTCTGTTCTCTTGGACGCTGTGAAAATACAGAAGGAAGTTTCCTATGTATTTGCCAAGCTGGATTCATGGCCAGTGAAGATGGAACCGACTGTGTTGGTAATTACTGGTCTACTTTATAGAAAATAAAAACATAAAAATGAATCAAGCAGCTTATCTAAAACCTCCTAAAGTCCCCTTTTCAGCTTTTTTCCTCAATGTCATTGGACTGATGTCTGGAAGTGTATTTAACTGTCTCTCACCAGGTATTGTGGTGAAGAAAATATTTGAGTAGCTCCTACTAGTTTTCAAAATGATTATTTGTTGAAAAACAAGAATTTATTCAGTATCATGCTTGTTTAGGAAAATTACCATTTAGTAAAACACCTTCTGTGGTGGAAAATACAAATATTCAAAACTCTTTCAATCACTAGCAGCTGTAACAAACCATGTTTTTTAAATACAGCTGCAAACAGCCATGGACTTTGCAGAGCAATACAAACACCCTGAATTGGCTGTGATCTTCCTCAGGTTAGTGCTGCTGTGGGCACAATATACACGCAGTGACACGCATTGTGTTTGCAACCACAGGGCTGCTCACTGGCCTTCTTTCTACAGCCTGGTTGTTTCTAGATCTCATTCTCTCTGTGATTACAAGTAGTGAGGTAAAGATGGAACTGCTCAGTAAGAACAGCTGTAGGGCTGTGGCTTGCAAACAGCTTGAAAGTCCAAACTTATGTTTAATTACAGCAGAGTTTAGGGGAGATGCAAGCATTCAGTAATTTCATGGTGAAGCAAAGTTTCTCTCAACTTCTCTTTTTCATTTCAGATTTTGATGAATGTTCAAGACCTCATACTTGCGGGGAGGGCTTTTGTATAAATACTGTTGGCTCATACAGATGTGAATATTGTGATAGTGGATACCAAATGAACAGGAGAGGTGAATGTGAAGGTAGGTTTGGACTCTTCACCGGTAGTAATACAGTAACAGTTGCCAAGCCAAACAACTGCAATAGGAAAAGCCATTTGTTCGCATTGACTGCTGTTTCTGATCTCAACAGAAAACTTTACATCTATTTATTTTTTAAGAAATCTGGCCATTAGATGGAAATATTAAAATAACTCAACACAGATTTTTTCATGTTTAACTTAATATTTTTCTACCTGGTATATTTCTTTTAATTCCTTTCAATCTCCATTTGCTATTTGATTTCAGATGGAATGTCTTGGCACAGTGGTTTTATATCTATTCGTGCTCAGAGTTCCCTTTCCCCATCCCACTCTGCGCTTATTTCCATGGGTAATTTCTCTAGCTTAATCTTACTGCTGGATTTCTCTCACAGCTACTTTCTTCATTTAATTTGCCTTCAGATCATTTAACTTCCCCCTGTACACCAGCTGAAAATGGCAGAATGTTCAAAAGGACATTGCTTGTTTTATCTACAGTATGTCCTGGATGATGAAGTGAAGTTACCATTTATTTGTATCCCAAAAACAATGCCAAATGTTACCTCTCTTTGGAATGATTAATATTGCCTGCTGTTCAAGGGAGGCTTAGCACTGCGGCTTGAGCTGAAAGGGAGAATTCTCAGAGGGTGCAAGCTTAAACAAGAAACCTTTTTGAGTACTCTCCAATCTTTTCAGTTATTTGATGTCTGGAACCGCAATTCAATTCCTATTATTTAGATTTAAGACACTGCAAAGGAGTTCCCCCACTATGGACAGAACCATCTTGGGACAGCTATTTTAACATGGAATCTCTTAACTTTATTATTAGTCCTTCCCTGCATACTTTCCCAAGTTTCTGTTTAAAAAAAAAAAAAGGATAATTTTTTCCTATATTATAACAGGTAGCAAATGATCAGTTGGCTTTTTTTTTTGATTTGGAAATATATTATCTAGCGGGTGTTTCATGTTGCAGGAGGATCTCCAAAACTTCACATTATTTTTCAGTGTGCTGGTTTTGCTGTTCTTTTCTCTTTTTTAATTTTCAACTTGACTTGTGAACTAAAAACCACAAGCAGCCATTTCATTTTAAACATCGTTTTGTTCATGCTGTAGTCTAAGTTACTTAAGAAAGAGCAAAATTGCTAAATGTTAGGTTGCCTAGCAAATAAGCAACTTAAAGCTGCTGTGGATATATTTGCTGCACTGAGCATCACTACAAGATTCCTCTTTCTATTCAGACAATTCTTTTTAATTTAAATAAATGTTTCACGTACTCCACTCTTACAACTACTTTTTCCAAATCTTCTCTGTCAGTAGGGAATCTGTGATTAAAATAGGCTAGAAATCAGAATATCACAGTGCATCGAATTTCTTATTAGCTTGTAAATTTAGTAGTGTGGTGGTAGTCCTCTGTCGTTTAACTTAACAATATGTAATTTCTGAAACCAAATTCTCTGTTGAAAGTTATTTAAGGTTGCTTAACGGAAAAACCCTCCTACACTAAATCCATCAAACCAAGGAAATGACGCATTCGGGGAATCATTTCACCATGTCATTACACCTACACGTTATAGTTACCCTACTGACACATTCCAGATTCCACAAATAACTCCTTTCCACCTCCTCCGCACTTCAAAAACAAAGGCAAGAATCCTCAAAGCTGTACACAATACACACAGTTCATTTACACTTCCTCACCCCATCTTCATTTTGCCTTCAAGCTATACTCACGCAAGCTTTGTCGTGGGCCTAGCCCAAGAGTGCATATATGTTAAACATTGGAACAGGCTGCCCAGGGAAGTGGTTGAGTCACCATCCCTGGAAGTACTTAAAAGACGTGTAGATGAGGCGTTTAGGGACATGGTTTAGTAGGTATGGTGGTGTTGGGTTGACAGTTGGACTCGATATTCTTAGAGGTCTTTTCCAACCTTAATGATTCTATAATTCTGTGTTATTTTTGTAGAGTCTATTGTTTATGTAGAACACTGTAACAGGCATAGCTGATCATCACTGCATACGATTAAGTATTCCTATACAATCTTCCTGTGATTTCTTTAAGCTTTTCAGCATTTAGACTTTATTTTGACTGAAAATTTCTCTACCAAATACATCATTCATGTTGTGTGTTTTGAGGCAATCCAGGCAGTTCTGAGGTTTCAGCAGAAGTGGATTTTTTTGTTAATTAAATAAAAAAATCTCCCAGCAGTTTCACTGAGAAACGTTTGCAGGTCTGCATCATAGCGGCTGAAGAGGCCTGTTGCTTTTTTTATCGGAAAGTATTCTCAGCTGGACAATCATGATTCTATGAAAAATTGTGATTTGCCCACATCCAGTGAGTTGTTTGGAGCTGGGATGTTCAATTCTCGGAAGGTTGGAGCATTGTCCAGTTACATTACAAGTGTTGGAGGCTACATTCCTTCTGTGAGCTTGTTCCCAAAACTAGGAGTAAATTGCCTCTGTACTATCTGTGCTGGAGTAGCAGTCCTCTATTGCAGAAGACACAACCGCTAGGCTTGGGGCAGGGAAGGGACAGGAGCTTAGGAAGCTGGGGTTAGAGGTGACTTTGACGATTTCATTAGTTCTGTGCACTGCATGAAGCAAATATTTGATAGGAAAGGTTGTAATTATTGTGTAATTAAAGACCATATTATAAAATGATACTCAAGTATGGGAGCAGACTGGAATGGGGCTGTCCATACAGTTTTAATTCCAGCATCTTCTGATCATTGGTCACTTGACAGCAACTTGTCTTTGAATGTCATTTTTGTATGCAGTCTCTTTTAGATTGCATATATTGTGTGTATTGTGGGTTTCTTTCATGCAGGATAAGAAGTTATTAGTAGATGCTCAGAGCCTGGACATGAGATCCATGAGTTTTTCAGGACCTATCTCTTTTTTTGTCATGGGTAAAACTAGGACCTCTCCTGATGCAACAAGTCCCTCTATCACGCTAAACATTGCCAGCCTCAGTGATGTGTGTGTTGCTGTTCTTTCAGACGTAATTAACTCCCTACTCCTTGTAAACATTTTTGATTACCGTTCACACAATTAAATTTACAGTCCACATAATACTTACATGCTGCATAACTCTAGGACACTGGAGAATACCAAATTCCTCTTTGCTTTGAAAAGCCAGAGTTGCAATTTTATTGTTGTTGCAATGCACTTCCAAAGTCTCTTGAGACTGACTATAGGAGGAACCTCAGGACACTTCAATATAGTAAAGGGGTGATGTAAGCAAAGTTATTCTTGCCTATCTAAGCCAGAAATCTGATCTGCTGTATGTTATGGAGGACATACCAAAGATTCACAGTATAAAGAAAATACAGATTCAGCTGCGTGTACTATGATCTAATTTATTTCTCAGAAATGCCCCTTTGCTGGTACAAATCTGTGAGAACTTGTACCTTCCTGGGTCTCTAACAGATAAAATATGCAACTCTTTAAATGTATTAGTATAACATGAGCACAGTCAGAATAACCAGATTAGTTTATTGTTCAGTGTTTTGTTATGGTTTTGACCAGTATTTCCTTTTATCTTCTCTTTTGAAGACATCGATGAATGCCTGACTCCAACTACTTGTCCAGATGCACAGTGCATTAATGCTCCTGGCTCTTACCAGTGCATTCCTTGCAGAGTGGGATTCAGAGGCTGGAATGGACAGTGTCATGGTATGTTCAGTACTCTTTGTATCTCCAGTTATAGTTCTTGTCTCCGAGATGCTGTATTTCCTATGCCATCAATGTCACAATCTGATGACAGCACTGTGCCCTGAGTCCCCATTTCATTCAATAATAATTGAAAATACGAGATTTTTGAAATGACTCGATGTTCTCAGACACAGTATATATGAGGAAATTGTGTTTTACTGTAGATAAATGAACAATTGAATCTAGACTGCAAACAATACAATTCTAATTACAAAACAAAATTCTTGAAATAAAAAATATGGAACTGAAAGGGATGTATTATCAGTGAAATGCTAGTAGGCCATTGTTTGGAGGTATTAACAAATGAAAAAAACATGGGAGTGCTAACACATCAGTGTGACTGGCAGGCTTTTCAATACGATATGGGAGTTTGCTCACAAAGCATATTAATACAACTTCTTAATTACCTGTACTTCCAGCAAAACATTCAGCACATCTTAAAAGAGCTTGTCTCACCTTAGGTTAGGTTTTTAGGACAGATTTCTCACATTATAGTTTTGTTGATTTATTTTTAAATGTGAGATTCTCCCCCCCTCCCCCCCCCGCCCCCCAAATCAGTTTTGGCTATTCGAGATACAGGTAAGAAAGAGCAAATTAATCCATTGTGCAAAAAGAAATAATCTTTTGCAGTTCTGAGTGCCACTTCCTGGGGCACTACCAGAAACTTAAATTTCACCTCGGTTGTGAAGGATCTGCTGTCTGTTATGAATCCTTCTGTCCACTCTGTGTGTAACACATGCCCTATAATTTGTGATGGTTGGAGTAACCATGTTACCTAAACATGAGTGTATAATAACCTACAAAGGAGGTGTTTGCATTATTGTTGTAGGTCACATTGGCAGTGTACTTCCATAGCTTATTTCCTAATTGCTCCCAATTGCTGTGATTTGTTTCAGTCCCTCAAGCAGTCTAAGAGCATTTTTTTGGTTGAAATAGCACTGGAAGGTGGGCAGCCACTGTGCTCCAGCCGCCAATGGACTTTTGATGTGGAGCAAGACTAGAGCCAGGTTGCAGTGAAGCACCTGAAAAATGTATGGTGTAGCTGCCAGACCCTCACCACCGGTTTTGCTTTACAGATGATACCTTTTTCAACCACCCTATTTTCTAATGAAGGCATGTTGTAGCAAATTATTTCCGTCTGAACATCTGCCTGTTGCAATTTATCGGCATGTCACAGCTGCATTATTTGATCTTGTCATTTGACTTATTATGGACGAATGTATTTCTCAGGTAATTTCATGGATTTTAACAGAGTTATAACAAGCTATGGAATGTTTACAGCAAACTGATGTGGTTCACTTAGCACACGTTTAGTTTTGTTTTGCTCCTTCCCACCTGCCTGGATTCCTGCTACCCTTGCAAAGAATGTAGCACATGCACTCTGTTAAGAAAGGTTTCCTCTTATTTAATTCCTTATTTGGAAAATGTAAAGTTGATTTAATTTTGCATTCTTTCATGATATCAAGCTTGATTTCTATACCTATTTATGAAAATAGCCTGGTTGAAAATGCCATGGCATAACTTTCACTTGTTTCTTTCTTGCTAACCAGGTTAGTAGGATTAGAATGAGAGAAAAGAAGTCACTGCTCTGCTCAGATTTACAAGCAAAACTAAGTCATGTAAGGGATAAGTCTTGGTTCCAAGCTGCTGATACTTTTTTTCCTTGTATTACTGCATGTAGTTTCCCTTTTTCCTTTGTTTTATGAAATGTTCTAAGCCTAGACATCTCACTTACATCATTAGTGATGTGATCAGTCTTCATTCTCTGTTTATCCTAGACTTACATCATGTTGGAAATGAGCCATACACATTTTAGAAAATGTAATGCAGACAGAGTTTGTCTTAAATCCATAGCTTTGCAACATGGTACAATTTAAATACACTGGAAAGGAAAATATTTCCCAAGTTATCTATGAAGGGTATTTAAGTCCATTGTTCCATGAATTAATTTGTTTCTGCTGTTAGTTTAGGTCAGTTGCAGCTCTGCTGCTTTTCCCTAGTGCTGTTTTCAGTAACTGGGCTCATTCCTCTGCCTGCACTTGATGCCCTAGAAAGTCTAGTGTAACAATTTTACAGTTCTTTTATGCTGTTGATACTGTAATCTTCCAGGATTTAAAGCCAGGAACATAGCTACTTTTGTTTAATAAAGGCAAGTCAATTGGTTCACTTCAGACTTATGTAGAATAGATTTAACTGCAGTTTAGGTGGGAATATCCCATGTAAGATGCATATTGGAAGAAATTAAAAATGGCACCTGCACACCCTGCCACCTCATTGTCTTGAAATTGCTACTGTCCCAGGTCCTTCAGTGCGTTTGTGTCATACAGGGACTATTTGCAGTAATTTTTTAAAAAGTTTACTTGCAATCATGGTTTTTTTTCATCTTTCTCTCTCCACATTTGCACATTCAAATAAAGTGATATATCATGATGTATAATGACAATAAAGTAGTATGTGAATCTAGAGCACACTTCTGTATATTGACGAATAAGTGAAAAAAATTAAATTGACAAAACTTTCTAGACTGCTTCATCCTCATGGTTGTCACTGTGGTGGATTTTGCAACTATGTTGTTAACTAACAATATTCAGCTTGTACAGCATTAGGGACCCCATCAGAAGATTTCAAAATTAATACACAGGTCAGCAGAGCTGATCCATACATCTCTAGTCCTACTGTAGGGAGTTTCAGTAGAATTAGCTACAGCTCTGGAGTTCATCTCAGCAGATACAGGTTCTGTTCCTGGCTTTTCTGCTGGCTTTATGGGAAAATCTCTTGATTTTTCAAGTCCCATCCAAATATCAGAAATAATATTGCAGGCTTCGTTTTCAAGTAGCTTGGAGGTAAGTAGATGAAAATGAATCTGTAAGAAGCAGATTTGTTATTCAGTTCGAAATTTGCGTGCCTGGCTGCTGAATTAGGTTCTGTGTGTTTTAACAAATTCTTGAATTTGAGCATTGATCATATACATTGAGAGCAAAGGTTGCATTTTGTTGAGGGAGCACATTTTGCAACAGTAGGGATCTGAGAAATTAGTCTTGCAGAAGGGTGTAAGTAGCATTGCCTACTGAACTGCCATAGCAGAGCACCTGTGGATCTGAGTTGTCATCTCTTGGGAGGATGGCACATCGTGTTCTTGGCCAGGCAGCAACAGGGCATCTTATTTACAGAGTTAGAGGCTCAAGTAAGGAAAGAAGAATTGTAGGTCATTTGAAATATGAACAATAATGGTGATTTTGTTTGTGTCTGGGGAGAGATGGGCTTTGTCAAAGTTAGATTGTACAGGAGCTTGTAAAGAGCCAAGAATGATAAATATATATGAGGAGAATAATTACTGCAGATATCCACAATAGGTAATAAGAGCTATGATGATGATTTAAAGACCTCTCGTGTTTTTCCAGCTCTCCCTGTGCTACAGCTGCCTAAATAGCTCAAGTGCCTCAAATAATCAGTAGTTTTACTCTTTTACGTTGACAGATTTTGTGTGCTTTGCGGTGGCAAAAGACAGGGTAATTGGGAGTAATATGATTTCAGGCACATAAAAGTAAATAAGGTGTAATTCTTTTTCTGCATCAGTGAAGCTAAAAAATACAGCTTTTTCCATACAAACAGGGACACCTGCTTGCTGTTAACTGCATCCCCAAAATAAATAAATAAAATTTGAAAATTAACCTTTTATTTTTTTAAGTGAAAACCACTCCTAGGAAAAAGACAATACTGATTATTTTAGAATACTGAATAAATTCTGGCTGAGTTTATAACGAAAGGTGTTATTTATATGTTTGCTTTTTTCTTTGTTGATTTATACAAATTGCATTCAGAAGGAATTCTTGAAAATTATTCTTAAGTAGTAACATAGCAATTTTCACAATGGCTAAAGAGAGTGGCCCATTAGTTAATACCCTTCTTTCTGAGATTTATGAAAGTAGGTGTCTATGGGATAGCTTATAGAAAAAAAGTTTCTTTCAAGTCCTCCTGTAAATAAAGGATGATTTGTGACCAGGAAGAGAGATTTTGCTTCTAAAACTTTGGTTATAAAGGCATAATTCAATGGAGTTCCTTGTTGCTTATATAGAGTAGCCTTACAAAGGGACCTGCATGAAGTGTAGAAATCCCCTTGAAATTGCTCAGGTGTCAGCTAATTCCTTTAGAACCTGCCTGTCCATTTGAAAAATGTCATCTATGAAGGTCTCACGTGTACATGTGTTTCATATAGAGTCTTTAGTTATGCACTGGAGAACTCCTCTAAATCCTGTATATTAATCGACCTAATTTTAAAAAACAGCAAAAACTCAACAGCAGAAAATGTGGTTGAGGTCTGTTCTAGCTTCTGAGAGGACCTGCCTGTTCCCTCGCACCCATAGGTAAGCTCCAGGTAAACAAGCGGAGGCAGCAGGCTGGGGGATTCTGACCAGAGCACACGATTTAAAAATGGTTTCAGAGGGAACAGCTTCTATCACAGCCTTGCCAGCATGAGCTGTGTCTGCTTTTCTGGACTGTTCCTTGCAATAGCAGAAGGATTAGTGATAATGGTTATAAGGTATAGGCAGCTGCTAGTGCTTTTGTCACAGGTACATATCCGAAGAGTAAATCTGTGTAATGCAAGAATGAACGTGCCAGCACTTGCTGACCTCTTCTCTATACTAAAGCTGCACTGCTTTAAGCTACTGTCGGAAAATTATGGGCAAAATAATCTTATTCAGGTAAGGATGATGTGGACACAGTTAGTTCATAGTGCAACCCCTATTCAAAAAAAAAAAAGGTTTGTTAGCCTGAACTGGAGTCCTTGCAGTACTGGGATGAAAGCATTGTTTTAGTCATGTAGGCTCTGAGTATAGTCGAGTGTTTGAGCACAAGGCAGCTCAAGTTCAAATCCTTTTTTTAAATCAGAATTGCTACAGAATTGTCAAGGTCAAAATATACAGGAAAACTGATTCTAACCACGCTTATGGCAGAATTTGAATAAATTCCCAAGCTCAACTGAAAGATGGTTGTACCCAAGTTAATTATACACTTACGCTTTCTTTATATTCACAGATATAGATGAATGTCAGTATGGCAATCTCTGTACAAATGGGCGTTGTGAAAATATGGAGGGGTCTTTCAGATGTATTTGTGGCCAAGGTTTCAAACTCTCTGCATCAGAGGATCAGTGTGAAGGTAGGAAAGAACATGATTAAAATTCATAAGGTTGCACTTACCTCTTAGATAATATTTTTCAACTAATAATATTCCTTTTAATGGAGAAACAACAAAGATACAACACTGAAGCTAAATAATCAAAAATGTAAGAATATGTATTTCCATTTTATGGCTTCCATGGTCACATTGTAGATTTTGACATTTGTTACAAAGTCACGTTGTAATGTAGTACATGTAGTAATATTTATATTGCTAAATTGGAATTTCTGCAAAATCCTTGGCATTTCTGTTACTTTGGAGGTTTGGGGACAATGGCTTTTGCTGCCTTAATTGCTTTTCTTTCTATCTTTTTTTTTCTTTCATGTGGGTGAGTGGAATAAAAAAACCCAGGCTGCACCCTCTTGGAACCCAGCAGTGTCAGTTAACACTGAGCTGATGCCTGCATTGGTGTCACTGCATTTCAAGTAGTACATTTAGTAGACAGAGAGTTTGGTGTCGTATTTCTATGAACAGTACCTGTACCTCCAAAGTGTTAGGTTCTACATTTCTTCCACATCTAAAATTCCCACTAGGACTGCTCCAGTGGAACAAAATTAGGTCTGAAGTCAGAGCGGACTAGTCTGAGAGAGAACCTGGAGTTTGTACAGGAGGCATGAACGTCCCTCTCCTTAGGGAGACAGGACTTACTGAAACCTCTCCCCAAAGGTGAAAATCTGGGAGAATCTCTCCAAGCTGTGGAAGCACGCAGAAACCTAAGTGTTTCTTGTCAGATGTTGGTTTTACTTCTTTTCCCTTCCCCCAACCCTTCCCTAAGTGTCTGTGTATAGCACCAAACACTTTCAGACTTCTGAGTGCTAAAAATAATACAGTAAAACTAAATGATTGTTCATGTAAATTTGTCAGGAAGTTTGAAACAAAACATCAGTGTAAGTTAAATGTCTTGAGTGAGTTAAATGTGCTGTCCAGGACGCACAGCAGACTGGTCTTGGGGAAAGTATGTAGACAAAGTTTGACTGCTTCCTCTGAGCCTTTCATGGAACAAGGGTCCTTGCCAAGCTGAGCTGGCATGTACAGACTGCGCTTCTTAAAGTGCACCCTTCGAAAGTAAGAACCCATACATGTGCCCAGATGCTTCACGCAGCCTCACAGATTTCAGTGATCCTTAAATTCAAAACTTCTGTGGTTGCAAGGGACCATTACTCAAGAGGTCAGACTACATAGCCATAACACAGACCTGAAAAACCTCATTGAGTAACTTTATCCTGTTTGAATTGGAGTATATTTTCAGAAAGACGTTCAGCCATGCCTAAATCCTAGAAGTGACTAAGAATCTACCATATCAATTTAATTACTGTTCCTTAACGAGTATTTTATAAATAAGGGAGGGAAAACAGGTTTCCTAGCTCAAACAAGACATGTGCTATGTTCTAAATTCAAAGTGCCGTTCCCCTCCAGTATTTTGAGTTTTTCGTAGGAAAATTTAAGTTTGATGTTCAAGTCCATCGGTTAACCCAGACTGACCCCAGTTTATGAGAACTGAAGCGCTGAGGGATTAGCAGCGGTTGTGGAAGCAAAGAGACATTTCCCCATACTTAGAGGATTAATACTGTTACAAGGCAAGTATTTAAAGGAGCCTTAAGGTACAACTTAATAGGGGAACAGCCTGTCAGTGTGCATCTGAAAACCACACCCTGTTAAAAGGTGGTGATCCTGCTGGAAAGTATTTTGTGGGTTTTGCTGACTCACTGGAGCTGCTGGCTTGTTACCTTTGCCAGATATAAAAGAAACAAAAGCAGCTCTCAAGCAGTATCTGTGTGTACCTGTTTGTGCATTGAGGGATATATTGACACTACAGGAGAGAATGCTGAATGCAGTCACCTCAAGGAAAACATCCAATCTGCAATTTCGTATATTTTTATGCATTACATTGACTGCATTTGTTAATAAATAAGTCCAAGAGAAGCAGTACTGGATATTGACACTCTGCTTTGCTGTTTTGTTCAGAATTGTTATTGCACCATTTGATTAGTAATTGGTATTTTCAGATGTGTCATGTTTTCACTGTCCCTTCTGCTACAGATATAGACGAATGCCAGCACCGATCACTCTGTACGAATGGACGCTGCAGGAACACAGAAGGATCTTTCAGATGTATTTGTAGCCAAGGCTACACATTATCATCTACTGGAGATCAGTGTGAAGGTAAGCTTGTGGACTTAAGCTACTGATTCATTCTTTTCAATAAGATCTTGAGTATTTCAGCTATAGGTATGAACTCTTTTGAGAATGGGACAGAAAGATATGTTGCTCCTCTTTCTTTCTCAATACTTTACTGTCAACCATTCAACAGTCCCCACCTACACAGCCACATATTGAGTGGATTCTTAGAAGTAGTCCCTGTCATCTTTCCATGTGCAAGAAATCAGCACATGTGTTTCCAACAGTAAGATTGGAAGGGCAGTTGACATTATTACCAAAAACAATTAATCCTTTCCAACCCTTGTTGCTCAAATTCTGACACAGAAATTCTGTATTACAAAAGTATTCTGCCAGCATACACTGTTCACATGGGGGCCTCCTAAATGAAAACAACTTCTCCAGATGGTTTTGGGAACCTGTAGCCAGCCACCACAATCCCACATGTGCACTGGCAGAAGAAAATACATAGTATAAGATGAGCTCCAGGGGGATCTGCTGGAGCTCACAGCTTTCACTGTCTCAGAAGGCAGTCTACATACTGAGCTTGTAAAAACAAAAATAAGAGGTGAAAGATGTACAGTAAATGTAGGGAGAAATGCTGGGTTATAGAAAACAGAAACATTCTATTATCTCTCAAGTAGAACAATTGAATAGTCCAGTAATTGGCAAATAGATTTTTTTCTAGTGAATTATTTCAAAGCTACTCCCTCTTCTCCATTGTTGGCTATACCGCCTGATATGGTACATCTGCTGCACCTACTCATGGTCACCTTGAGCATGTGAGATTACTTACTAGCGAGCTCCAGAAAAGATTGTAGCTCAGTTGCTTCCTTATCTCACCCTAGAGGGGGAAAAAACTCTCAGTTAAGGTCTCACCGTACATGTGGTATTAGCACATAAAAACTTTCCAGTCTCTGGTGTGCTTTCTGTAGCAGCTGATACCATGGAAGACACAGCTCCTTACTGCTGTTCTACCTAGTAGTGCTCTGCTGCTAGGTTATCCTCCACACAGCATTCTAGGAGGGAGTTCCCACTGTCTCACCCACAGCAATAGGTCAGGAATCCTCCTCTTCAAGTGATCCAGGCAGAAGAGCAGTTCCCCCTGAGCCAACCAAATGCTGTCTTCTCAAGACAAACCTGTAATATCAGACCAGACTTCACCAGCAGTGATGGTACTGGATTGTCCACGTTTAAGGAGTGACAGCAACTCTTGAAGTCCTTACCAACAAGGAATAAGGATATCTTATAAAATCTCCTCAGCACACTGATACTCTTTGGTACTGACCTGTTTGGAGAATCTGGTCATGGAATAACTTAACACAATCTTCTCAGAGTTCCTGGTGAATACCAGCATCACTTGCATCAGCTTTAAGAAATGTGGGCTGATGATGGAAGGCACTAGAAACTTGTGTCAAAGAATTTTGCTCTCACCTGGCTTCAAGATCTTCATGAGTTGCAACAGATGCAGAGATACAGAGATATTGTGTCAAGAATCAAAGAAACATTGGGTGGAAGGGATCACTGGTCCGTTCCTCCTCCCAAAGGCATAACAGACCGTATCATTCTGTCATTCCTGACAGGTACTCATCTAACCTGCTCTCAGCAGGCTTCAGCAGATGAGATTCTAAACATCTCTTCAAGCAGCCTGTGCCAGTGCTTTGCTGTCCTTGTGTTAGACTTTCTTTTTTCCCAAACGTGTGATGGTAATCTTCTATTGCTGCAGTTTAATTTATGAGTTCTTACCTTGGCCACCTTAAACAAGAAAAGGTTCTTTCCTCTGCATAGCAGAGAGGGAGATGGGAGAGAGTGGGATGCATAACTGTTTCAAGCATTTCGGTTCCTTCAACAAGAAGCCTTGCAAACCATCAAGTCTGCAGAGAAAGATTTTGAATTAGTAAATGCTGTTAGCATGTGTGAGTGTATGAAATGGTGAGTTAAACCATCTTGTAGTGAAGAATAGCAAATGAAATATAGAAATGAATTTAAATCCATTGTAGTTGAGGACCGAATGTTTTCCAGAACTTCTCTTCAGACTGCTTTGGTGCATTTCATACAGCCCAAGAAGTCATGGTAACTGTTGCCGCTCCCCATGACTATGCAATGGCCTGTCAGGACAGGTCCATGCTTTATCTTCATCTCTTCCTTGATGCTGTTCAAGGGCAATTTTCAAGAAAAAATAATTTCTGAAGCTCTCAAGGCAAAAGAAGAGGAATTGGATCGTACAAGGAAAAAGCTGTTCCCTCACCTCAGGGTCTTCATCTTATTCCCAAGAGTCTGTCCCAAATGTACAGCTTCTCCACCCAGTGACAGAGTGGTTAATTTCTGTAGAGAGAGAGTGTTTACTGAAGATTTTAATAAATACTAAAAGTTCTGCACAAAATCTATTCATCTCTTGAAGTGGAAGAAATTCTTCTGTGCTTGCATTATACCCCTTCAATATTTTCTGAAATACAGGATATTACAGACTGCTTTTTGCACCTTGGAAACTAAGTTTGAACAGACTGTGCTTGTTTTGCTGTCAGTAAGAATGCTTTGTGAGCCTGTTTTATCTGCTGTACATTCACCTGTCTTGTTTTTCCTGACCTTGTGATATAATTATTTTTGATGGCTCCTTGAATTATTCAGTGCACATTTAGGGAACTCAGTTGACTACAGGTTTCAGTCTCACATTCTTTTCATATCAGTGGAGGTCCTCAGCCTCACAGCCACATTCCCATCTTCATGAAAATGGCTTTCCTCCTGACTGTTAGTTCAGCCAGATGTGTGCATGGACTACAGGGCAGAGCTTCCATAAAGACGAAATTGCCTTGAGAAGACATCCAACGTTTCTCCATGTGATGGCCTCTGATTTTCAGATTAGCCTATTTACCTGAATGTTTTCTAACACTTCACAGAGAAAGCAGGAAAGAGATGACAAAAACCGTGGGTATAGCACAGCATAGTTGTGTGAAAACAAGAGAGTGGTTCAAATTCTGTCCAGTTTCTCAAAGACTCAGGGATGGACATTTGTCACGTCAGAAGATACCCAAAAACGTATCCGGCTGTAAAGCCAATGTGATTGGCAAATCACTGGCAAGAAATGTGCTTGTTTATTTAATAAGGATTTCTTCTACTTCAGAAGTTTTCTTAAAAATGTAGCAGCTCAGGAAGCAGTTTGCTGGTTTGATCATTATACACTTGTGCAAACTTCTAGAGATACTGCAGAATTTGGCTGTGCTCATTTTCAGCTGAGCTTTGTGCAACTCCGGCAGAAGTTTGTGCCTGGAAGTCTTTGCACAGTATTTCACTTATTTAAGAATAAAGGTAATTTGCAAATAGTTGTTCTATACATTGGTGTATACATGCAGTATACATGCTCTGCATGCATCCTTGCACTGAACTCTTCAGAAAATGAGAAAACTGGACTGAGGCCTTCATACCTTCAGTTCTGTCTGAGAGCAATAATCCGTATGTCTATTCATATTGTAAATGCCTGTATACCCTGTTACCCAAGCCTGAAGAACTTTTCCCTTCTGCAGTACCTGTAGAGACTTGCTATTATGTGCTTGGAAATTAGTAGCCTGAAAGTATGTGACCATCCACAGGTGAGCTTCTGCGCACAACCTTCCACTTGAAGATAGAAGAGGAGGTTACTTCCTAGTAGTCAGAAGTCTTCAAGATGCATGACCACATGCATGTTTATTTTCTTTCTGCCTTACTCTCTCATTCAACATCTCCTGTTCTTGAGATGAAGTGACATTGAGACTTTCTGCTCTGTGTTGCTCTGAATATGAGGGAACACAAAGTGTGAGCACACCTGTGGGTAAAAAGTATTGGCCTTGTCTCAACTGACAGGAAGTGTGAATGTGCACCAGCTGGACTTGCATATAGACTGTACATCTCAAAGAACTTGGGTTACTGGAAAACAGTCTGTTTGAAGCATAGGAGGCTCCAGTGTTCTCCTAGGAGCCTGAGATTTTGCTAGCCAAAATGCTCTGGACATGCACCTATAAAGAGTGGTAAAAAGCACTGAACATCTCAAGCATGAGTTACTGTCTCTGATTTTTCTGGAGATTCTTGTGCAGCAACCGTAGGACCTATGAAGAGTTGCATTAGAGAAAGGGAGGTTTGCATCCTGTACAGAAAATAATGCATTTTGACTGCATTTGGCAGAAGACGCCTTCTTGTTGTGCGACTTGGCATTAACTCAGTGCAAGGGAGTCGTTAATTTTTTCTCATGCTCCTAGTCAAAATTAATTGCTGTTTTAAATAAACCACAACTTATTTCTCAGTTGAAAATGGTTATAAAACATGTGGTTATCAAAAGGTCACAACTTTGTCAGCAGTAAGTGCAGTTTTATCTGCAATAACATTCATTTATGTAAGAAAGCTATCCCTATTTCTTATTTTTATTAAATAGACTAAATCCCAAGGATAGCTGCACTCTGATACAGTGTGGGCTTTGCAGAGAAATGAGGTCGTATCCTCTTTTTTAATTACAATTATTATTTATTCCTGCAACACAGGAAAAAGTTACAGTTCTAATCGGCTAAAATCCATGCTTAAGAAGTCAGAATAATCAAAGGCAGCGGAAAAACTCTTTGATAACTGTTTTTCAAAGGAAACTATCTGCATTATCAGAGCAATAGACTCAGTGAATTATGAGGTAGGGCAATGTGGAGGCAAAGGAAAGTTGCTTATGAGATGCTTCTTTTACTTGACTCTCTTATTTTCTGTTTTCTTTTAAAACTAGAGGCACAGTCATGAAATACTTTGTGATCTTTAGCTGTAGTGAAACAAAACTGTATATCGCTGGAATGTAGTTACTTGCTGAGTTAATCCTGTACCCACAGCAGCTGTGCTTAGTTTCCTCTGGGGAAGAAAAGACTTTAGGTGGAGACAATGCCAGTGTCCTGTTCTTGAAATATTTGATTACTTTGTATGTAGTTTGTATCCTGAAACTTGCCCTGCTATGTGTTAGTCAGCACGTTTATCCCATGGATGTCAAGACACTAGGGCAGGGTCTACGGTCCTGAGGCTTGGTGCTGGGAACGTGGTGTATAGGCAGCTGGTAGCTAGACCCTGCATGCCTTGACCCTGGAGCTGGATTTTACGGCTTGGGTGCAGCACTGTGCAAAAGCAGCTATTCAGCTTCATGACCAAGCTGCTAAGCCTGCGAAATGGCTGTATTGCGTCACGTGAACAAAAGCCTCTGAAAAAGCAACCATTAGCACAGCAGTACGCACAGTGTGGTCCCTGTCCTACAAGCCTCCTGTCCACATGGTTTTTTTGAGAGTAATCTCCACAGACACGTCTGGTCTGGTGTGGCACGCCAGCTATGCTTGGGCTTGCCCATACTCTGGGGAACGTCTGAGTCGGGTCACTTCCGGCTCAGGGATCTCTGTGTAGTGGTCTAAACATGTCCAAAGATGCATATTGCAAACTACAAATTTGCATTAGTAGGCACTTTTTGTGTCTGTCTTCTAAGCGTACAACTGCTTGGATTTGCTTGTTAATTGTACTGCTGTAACACCACAGTCACCATTAAAGTAAAGAGATTGGTATGAAGGTCTGTTACCATAGCTTTCATTAGAGATGCAGATGGCGTGCATATTAGACATGCTTGCTAAGAATAAATAACACAAACTCAGTTTTAAAGCTCTCTAGAAATACAAGAAGTTTGATGATAAGATGGAAGAAATTAAAAGGACGTTCTAAAGTGTAGTCAACTTGATTTCCCTCCCACACACACACAGTTATTAAACGTTGTAGCTTCAAGCTGCTACGTTAGTATCAAAGTATCGCTGTTAAAAGTTTCATGAGTTTTTACATCATCTAATAATTAAGTTACCTTTTTATTTCAGATGTTGATGAATGCCTTCAAGACAGTGGTATTTGCCTTGGAGGAAACTGCATGAATACTGACGGGTCTTACAAATGCACTTGTCCAGATGGTTTCCAGCAGATAGCGAATAGGGGATGTCAAGGTATGAAATGGCTATAAAAAAATACCTGAATCATTATTACAAACATTTAAGTTTGTAAGCAGAACTTGTGATAGTCACAGATCATGCTAAGGAAGAGAAACTCATTTTATTTATCATTTGTAGTACTTTCTTACTCTGCTCATTTTATATTACTCTCTCTAAATATATGCTGAGAAATTATTTCAAGAGGTTGAAATCTCAGCCTTCATAACTTGAAAGAGAATCTATATTAGAACTAACAGAAATACAGTGCTGCATTTTCCCAAATCCTGGGAACATTTATTTTGACAGAACCTTCTATGTTTGTGAATCAGTGATGTAACAGAAAGAGGGGTATAGTTAGTGTCAAGTCGCATTAGATAAACCTCTCTCACCTCTAACACACTTGCAGTGCTTTGTGGAGGATGGGTGGGGAGGAAGAGAATGTGTTATCTGAGTCTGAGTCAGCATTGCCAAACCCAGAAAAATACTTCCCAGCTTTTAGTTCTGAATGATCCCAACTCCATGTTGGCACAACATCCAGGCATGCCTCACAACTCTCTTTTGCCATCCATTTTTATGAGACGAGAACCATGGTATTAGAGCTGGAAAGTGATAGCGTGTTCGTGCTCTAAATGACTGGAGGACCAGGAGACTGGACTTTGCTTTGGCTGCTCTCTTATGCACAGTTTAGACGTGAGCTGAAAGACTGTACTCCAGCTGATCTATGCTGAAGATCTTGTGCAACCAACAGCAAATTCCCTGTGGAAGTTCTGAGTATTATATGCGACTGCTTTCTAATTCAGAAAATGTTGCATTCGACATAGGGAAGTACTGTATTAGACCTTGCTTTAGCAGATAAAAGAGAATTGGTCACAAGCTATAAATCAATGCCAGCTTTGATACCACTCTATTCTCTTCACTCCACTGTATAAAGTAGTAGTATATAGGCTTCATGTTTTAAACGGATGAATATAACAAAACTGAAAGCACTTATGAGCCAACTAAGCGACAGACAGTACAGACAGCATTTTTAACAAAAAAATGTGAATGAAAATTGGAAACCATTTCAGGTAAGAGCACCACACTTGAGAAAGAAGACCACCAGCACTGAAAAATAACAACTTGCTGTAGAGGGGAATGAAACCGCTTTAGAAATAGCCAGATCAATATCAAAACAAATGGAAGAAAGGAGGAGTTGATACAATGAATACTGACAAGTTAGAATAGCAAAGAACTGGACACAGTGAAAGAACATAAAGGGAGATCTTTGGCTAGCAGAATTAAGTATGGTTAGACTTTTTTAATTGTGTTGACTACTTCTTGTTAAGCTGTTACAGGATGCAATAGTAGAATTTTTATTTGTCATATCTCCAGTATATTTTCTTGTCCTGTATTTTGTACTGGACAAAAATAGCCATACTTACATCATAAATGATGACTTCTTTACATTTCAACTGTACCTTCAAAATATTTTAAGCAGCAGATAAACTGAGACATTTTTAAATGATTGAAAGTTAGTTCTATCAGAGTTCTGTAATAGCAAGAAAAAACATAAAATTTTTGAGAGAATTTACCTGGAGAGATTAGGGGCATGGTAAAAGATCCAGATAATAGGCCACTAGTGCAGAGTGATCTTGATCACATGGTATACTAGGCGTTTCAATATATCCATTTACATATTGAAGAAGGAATCTCAGTCATGCTTGTAGGATAGTGGACTTCCTTCTGGGACACAGTCACAGAGAAGGATTTAGGGGTCAGACAGCCAGCTGAATATGAGCTTCCAGTGCAACCCTGTGGCCAGTAGGACTAATGCACTCCCTGGAAGATTGAAAAAGCAGAATATCCAGCAGGAGTAGTCAAGGTTTGTTTACCTCTATTTTGCACTGATACAAGTGCTATTGGCACATTGCTGTACACTGACGTTCTGGTGCCTGCAATTCAAAATGGATGCTGATCAACTGAGGAGAGTTCAGAGATGAACCCAAAAAAGCTGATGGTCTGGGGGAAAAGGATTGAATGGTTTTAAACTGTTTATTTTGTTGAAAAAAAATGAGGGGTGACCTGATCATAGCCTTATTACCTTCAGAGGAAACCATAATTGAAAGTAGAGAGCTATTGAATTAAACTGGCAAATTTATCACAGAATGCGGTGTCTGCAAGTTGAATCTGGCCTAGACTAGAAATTAGGAACATGCATTTTGGTAAGGAGAAAAGTTGAAAAGAGTCTAAAACATCAGACAGTGTGCAGTTTGCTCTTCCAAATGAATTATACTCTTATTTCTCTAACATTGTTAATTTTGCTTTCCTGTCTTTTAATACATCATTCTACCTTGTGTAATCAGCTGTTTTGGTTTCCAGTATTTTTCTGGCAGTTTTAAGAAACTGACAGCTTAGTCTTGAGAACCGCGTCCTGAGAAGGTAGCGTACTGTCCTTGTCATTGCTGATCTCCCACCTTACCTGACTTTCAGAGAGCTTCAAGAAGTATGTCATTGGTCTGCATTTACTGTGAATTCAGAGAAGGCTTGATACATGTAGGTGTTGTGTGAAGCCCAGCACACTGACTTTTCCCTGTGCACCTCATACAGATACTAAACTTCCCCGAGCTGTCTTTTTCTTTCCACATATGTGCCATGACTTCAGGACACTGGCCTAGAAGGTTTACACACAGGATAGAATCAGTCTGTATCTAAAGAAAATTCTATAATGGGTGTCATGGGTCTTGAAATAATGGTACTGAAATCATAATTTCTCTCAAAATTATTGCCTACTTTGTTGCATTTTGTATGGCCATAACAATGGCCAGAATCTAAGGAATGAAACACAGGTTGAGAATAAAAACTTCTAGTATCTGTGATGATGGATGAATGAGCCTTGTTTAAGTTTTGTTTCTAAATTTGTGTTTGATCTCAGCATGGTGTTGAAAACTTCTTAAAAGGTTTCTGTAAAGCAAAATACAAAAGTACAATTACAATGTGAATGGTAATTTATGTAAAAGTTAATGAATGAATGCAGTCCTTAAGTTCTGGTGGCACGTCTTGTTGGTAAGATGAGGCACCAATCAGAAAGAAATGCTTGTTTTTCAGATTCAAAACTTTGAAAGGCAGTGTTTGAAAAATGCTTTCTGTTTTTTAAAAAAAAAAAAAAAAAAAAAAAAAAAGCAATGATGAAAAACTCTTATATAGCAACCCTTTGGGACCATTCCCATTCCCCATCAGCAAAAAAGAGCATTTGGCTTTAAATTATATAAAATCAACTTACTGGGAAGGATGCAACTCCAGACCTGCTGGTAACACATGGAGCCAGATGCACAAGTTGATGAGTATGCAGCAATCACGCAACAGTGAGATGGAGCCATCTGAAAATTCTCTTAACGCAGAAGAAATATTGGCTAGTATGGAGCTTGTACTGATATCTCACAAATCACTCTCATCTGCTCATCCTCATCGCAGAGAGTGATATAGTGAAAGTATGATGCAGCAGAACATACTGATGCCTATACAGAGTTTAAGAATGATCCCAGAAGATTTGGTTACTCTGGAAAATGAGCCCCATTTACATAGCTATTTACATAGCTGGTGGAAATAAAAGCTACTTTTAAGACTAATTGAACTTAGGCCTAATATTAAGGGTATGATGATTTGCAAAGCTGTTAATGTCTCTGTTTTCAGATATCAATGAATGTGAGAGATCTGACCTCTGTTCACCTCACGGGGAGTGTCTAAACACGGATGGTTCCTACCAGTGCATATGTGAGCGGGGCTTTTCTGTGTCTGCAGATGGCCAAACATGTGAAGGTGAGACAAGTCACAATAATGCATTCCCATTGATTTGCTATTATTAGTTGGGTGAGAAAAGTAATCAGTTTGGGTCTAATGCCCCAAAACCACTATCAACTCAGCAATCTGCCACCTAAGGACCCTTTGTTCTTTTTTCTCATAAATGCACGGGGTGCTATGTTTCCTGTTTGAATCATAAGAAGTATAACAGGAAATGTACAAAATGGGCAATGTAATGGAGTCAGTTTGTTACAAGCTGTGTTTTACTTTTCTTGAGTTTTAATAATTTAGCTATCTTAACATTGGATTATATTTTTTTAAGCAAAAGAAATTAGTAAGAAAGAAGGAATACTAACCTAACTATGGCAAATGATGGCAAAGGAGGGATGATATTCTTATGTTAAGATACATGAAACCAGTGGACATCCGTAATAATATGAAAATCTATTCATTCTATCTTATAGAAAGGGTGGAAGGAACAAATATAAAATGCATGTAAAGTGAGTTTGGAACTCAGGCTTCTGATAAGTTTCAGTGGGTAAGACCTTCCGGCCACAAATATTTAAGATTATTTAATTTAAAGCTTCTTAACTGCATTAGCAGCAAGCCTGAGCTGCCCGAACGTTCTCATTGCTGTGTGTAAGACAACAGAACCTTGCTTGTCGAGACTTTTTATTTTAAAAAGATGCAGATGAAGCATCCATACAACTGAAGTAACTCCAGTGAGAAATGGTAGTAAAATGCTGTCTGTGATAGAACCTCAGGCATTCTGAAATGGCAGAAATAGAGTAAATAGCGGTAATTAGATCTTTGCAGTGCTAAAGCCAGCTTATTCTTCGTAAGTGTATGCAGGTATGCTTATACAGGTATTTTTCATATGAGGTTGTAAAAGCTGCTCCAGTAATAACACATCAACCAGGAGCCTAGAATTTAGGCATAACTAGGGTTTTTATTTGCTTATACCATGAGAATATATCCTGTTGCTAATGGAATGCATACACTAGCAGGAGAGCTAGTGATGCTGCTCTCCTGCACTGAATTTAAAATAGGAGACTTGTGCTCAATGATACCAAGAAGATATGTGGCTTTGTGCAGTCAGTGATGCTGACAGAAAACAAAAATCCCCCTAACTGGATGAAGAATGGCAGTTCTTATGGATGAGAGGACTGTTCAAGACAAGGAGTCTTGTGGGAAAAGTTCAGAAGGGGAAAAAATTATATGGTGGTAGTTCGGCAGGATGAATGCAGAGGAGAAGCACTGAGCAGATGATAGCTTGGTGTTAAAACCTATGAGTAGTGGATCTCAAACATCCAAGAAGTAAGCAAGCAGTTCTCTATCCCAAATTACAGTCCCGTAAATCCATATGTGATTGGTTTTCATGGGCCAGCTCTTCTCATAGTTCACTTAGGGATAGTGAAAAGGTTCTTCCTTCAGTGGAGGAGGTGTTTTAAAACTTCTGTCTGACGATTGCATTTACTCCTCCTACTTTTACCAGAGGAAAAACAGCATTACAGCATTATTATTTGAGCTGGCATATAACCTGCCATGTAGTTAGTAATATAATATCTAACGAAATGAAATACACTACTGGCAAGAATACTGTTATGCTGATGTAAAGGAATAAGTGCTCTATATTTAGATATGACATGACATCAAACACACTACTAGTAGTTTAATTATTATTGATATCTAAAAAAAATCCTGCAGTATTTTTGGTGCTTTTTCCTCTCTAAACATTCACTTTATTTTGTAATCATGGCATAAGTTGAAAGAAATACTCTCTTACTGCCAAGACAAAAGCCTGGTCAAGTAGGCTAAAGAGAGCGAATCTGAGTAACTCCAGAGATTAATGGACAAGGCAGTATTTTGTGATTTCAAGTAATGGCAATAATTCCAAAGCATGTCTATGGACTCTTTTGGCAGCATGTATACATTTCACCCAGTGTTTAGAAAGGATATGGTTAAGTATCTTCAATTTCTCTGCAAGAAAAGTAGTAGCAGGTGTTTTGCCTCACTGTTGAGCATAACTAAAAAAAAAAAGTGGTCAGAGAAGAATGCAGCCTGCTCTTAGAAACCAAACACTTTATTCCAAACCAAAGTTAGAAGAACACTTATTAACCTTGTGAAATCAAACCTCAGAAATTAAAAAAGGCAGAACTGAATAGAAACACAACATAAAAAAAAAAGTCGGTGGCATCTAATTTGAGGGGATGTACCAGAAACAATGAGCCCCTCTGTCTGGATCTCTGACAGTTAATAAAATAGCACAGTTCCCAGGGAAGGGTTACCATCACATATGATGAAATAGTACAAAGTTAATCTCCATTAGTACAAAAAAGCCAAATTTTTACTAAATAGAAAAAGATGAAATCACAAGATCTTATTTCCAGGTTTGTGAGTAGTTTTGGAACTTTTTAATGAAGAATAAAACAAAAAGTACAAAACCAGTTGAGCGTGCTTCACAAGTAATTGGTGGTGTGTATGGAATACAGATCAGACTTTGTATTCAGCGCTTGGAAAAGTATTTTAATAACTTGGCGAAGCAAGGGTACTTCTAGTCTTCTGAAGCAGCAGCACTCCTTTTCTACCACGATTAGTTTCTCCATTCTGTCATTTTAATAAAAACAATTCTAGAGTTGAAAAAACTCATTTGAAGGGAGCACTGATGGCGTCAGTGTTAATATTTGTTGTGGTGTCAGCTTCATGTGAAAAGGCAAGATGAAACAAAAGAATCAGAAACAAAAGGAACGTGTGACATTCCAGGTACTGAGAAAGGATGTGGCTTCCAGCCGCAGGAGCTACTGTTCTTTACACTAGGTGCCTCTGTGAATTTACTTCTAGTTAAGTGAGTGAGAATAACTGTTTATACCATCAGAGAAAGAACCTGAGGAAATTTTGCTGGATTCAGACGCCTCTTTGTACCTGGGGAGCAGATTTTCCATATCTCCAGACTGTTTTTGTACGAGTTTGACTCGTTTTTTTGAAAAGTCAGGAACAACAACAACATAAAACATTTAAGAACCCCATGTGGTTCAGTTCTGGTATGGAGTTTTTATGGCCGTTGGCCAAAGTAAACTGAACAGCTGTGGAGACTGTGTCTTCTTCCAAGGTGTAGACAAACTTTTGTTGTAGCGGTGACATTCCGCTGCCACCTGGCCCCAGGCTTAGCAATTTGGCTGCACCAGGCTCTCTGAACAGGAGGCTCTCGGAGCGCTCCCTAGCTCCCTGTCGAGCTCTCTGGGGTTCCTGTAAAGGCAGCATTTTACCCAGTTGGCTGCTAGTCAACTGTGTTGGCAAAAATTCAAGTTAGAGGTTCTCTGATGCTTAAGTCAATACGATGCCCCAAGCACCTCTTCTGTCTCCGTGTCCAATCCCGTATGTCTCAGTGGCTCCCTCTCTCTGCTCCAAGCCCTGAGCTTCACTGCCTGCCTCAACAGGCACTCCAAAAAACTTGCACATCCCACCAGAGCTCTCCAACCTCTGCTTCTTCCTTTCCCCTCACTTACTGTCTTGTATCTTGTTCTCCTTTCTTTGTCCACTGAAAAAGTCACCTGTCTGAGCCTTTTGGATGCTTGCAGGGAGCATCCACAGATCATTCTGTGACAAAAGAATGATTTACAAATCTGTACACAAAGATGCTACATTGTCCATCGTTTAAGATGACTGCATACCTAAGAAGTCTGAAAATCAGGGAAACAAAGAGCAGAGCTGTGACCAATGCATAACTGTTACCTCTGCCACCAAAGACATTTTAAGAGAGTAAATGTTTGCTGTAACTGCACATCACAACCATAATTCTGCCCATATAGGGAAGACAAGGCAGCTTTAGGAAAAGAGTATGGTAAATTTAGGACTCCTTTTGGGGCAGAGTATTATCTGTTACATGGAGTAAATTTTATGCAGTAGACAACTTCACAGCTTCACCAAATCTCTGGTTAAATACTGAAGTAAGAAAGCTCAGGCTTCTGCCAAACATGAATTCAAGTATGCATCTCCAGAGTGTGTCCCTGTGAGCTACCTTCGTGTTTCACAATGAGTAATCACAGACTTCACCAGCCTTCTCACATTTGCTGACCGAGATGTTTTAGGGCATCAACTACTTCTTATCTGGACGCTGGCTAGAGAAGTAAGAACACGAAGGGGAAGACAAGAATCTCTTTCTTACCCACATCATCGCAATGTTGGAATGACCATCCAGCATTATTGCCTCTAGATGGCCAAAGTCTTTATTCAAATATTCATTTTTCTAATTTTCTCATGACAGTGATTTTTATGTATGGGTGTTACGGGCAGCCCTGGAAGTCTCAGAATCAGAGCTCTGTTCCCCTAAGCACTGTACAGAACTGTCCTAGGAAACAGTTCCTCTTCCAGACACTTTGCCACGTAAGTAGATTTCAGTGAGGCTTAAATATCACGCCTGAGGTTAAGTATGCCTTCATCTTGTTCAGGTTGGCAGAAAACAGGAACGCGGTGTTGAGCTGAATAGGAGTGCGCTTGAGTGCACACACGTTTTGCCTTTCTTTAGATCCTGATGATGTTAGATCAAAGGAGTTTTGATTAAAGCAGGGAGCAGTGAGTCATGGATTCTAAAGCAGGTCGTAATTACAGACAACTGCTTTAGTGACTGTATAGACATAGGATATATTAGTTTCATATTTAGTTTTTCCCCTTGCTTTGTCTCCATATAACAAGAGAATCGCCGATTACAAGCCTCATGCTTTACAGGGTGATTAAAAAAATAAATGCCCTTTCCGGCTGTAAAACAGGAGTCCTCTGAGTGAGCTGTCTAGACAAGGAAAAATATGTGGTGCTTGGACCTTCTCTGTAATTTCCCATACACTGAAAGATCCAGTCATGTTCAGACTGTGTACTCTTTAAAAACAAAACTGTCTTCTGTGGCTGTATTACATACTAAATTAGGACATTTGCTACAATCACAAGTTTTGTTTCTGCAGCTTTTCAGTCAGTGACCTTAGTTTACCTTTAGAGAACCAGCTGCATGATCCATTCCCCTATCTGTTTCCTTTAACATTTTAGCTAGTAAGTAAGAGAAATACTGTAATTTAGGTAATTCTAAAATCCCCAGTTGTAGTCTCTTCTGTCTAGGCTTTTAACAGAGTAACTATCCTGTGGCTCAGGAACTTTTGTAATTAAACAGTAGTTGGCCACTGAAAATACAAATGCTGCTTTATTGTCTGTTGTCTTAAATTCCTGGCTGTCAATCCACAATTGTTTACTCATTTTGAATTCCCTTTCTTAACTTAACAGGATTTTCTGAATAAGAGATAGAGTATTCAGATTTTTTGACCGGATATGTGAAACTCTGATGATCATATGAGAATAAAAATTAAAATAAGATATGTTATGCAGGTATAATGCACAGCAGCAAGAGGGAGGGACCAGAAAAACACAACCATAAAGAATTTGTATCTTCTTTCTCCCAGTAACTCCATGTGCATCTTTTTATAATTCTGTCATTAAGGTGACTGGAAAAGGAAAGGGTATTAAAGGTAATACTTGATCTTTCACCTTTGACAGAGTCTTTAACACAGGTATATATTGCTTACTTTTATTGCTGAATTCGTTCTACTAGGGAGAGCTTGTGGTAGATTTCAATAAGTTTTGTATGCAGAAACCACCCAAATTTTCATATTCAGTTCCTTGAGAATAAACATACTAGCTATTGTATTCTTTGCCAAATACAAATAAACCTGTCTAAGATAAATTCCTTCAATATTTTTCCTTTGTTTAATAAATCAAGATATAAAGAGCATTAAAGCCTTTATTGACAAAACCAACAAGCCAAATAAATTATTCTGCCAGTTCCATCTGCAAGTACTTTTTCTTACAACTATCAATTATACTCATAGCTCCTAGATTTCAGTGTATGTAGTGCATATAGTTTTTGCATTAATTTTGTGTTTTAGCTGAAGGTTGTTAACCAGTGGATCAGTTTAGTAGGAGAAGAGGTAAGTTTTCCATCACTTAAACATCCTAAAGTGAAATTAGATGCCTTTCTGAAAAAGATGTTAGAATTCCACAATTTACTCACAAAATTTGCCAGGGTGTGTTTTAACCTATTTAGGAGGTCAGGCTACATGATGTGGATAGTCTCTTCTGGCTTTAAAAATCTATATGCAGTTCTAAACCTGTTCAAATAGGAAATCTATATGCAGTTCTAAACCACAGCAAATAGGAAAAGCTGGTTTTCAAGATCTCAAAAAAGCCTCTCCCTGAGGCAGGCAGAAGCATGTGTGGATGAATTTGGGCACTTGGGGAACAAGAGGGCTGCACAACAGGTAATCTATTAGGGAATGTTTGAATGGTAATGATGTGCTGCTCAGATTTGGGTCGCTTGGGGAGTTGTGACCATGTGGTTCAAAGACCAAGGATTCCCATTCACCTGAGCGTAAGACACAATATAAAAGTAAAAATGTCCTTGCTCGGTGAGCACTGTTACGAGAAGAACAAGGTGCATCTTTGCTGACTTTTCTAGGCCTTTGTTTGACACAGCTGTGAACAGCTGTAGGAGTAGACAGGACTGTGGTTGAGCCTGCCTCTCTCCTTTCAGAAAGACACCAAGCAGCAGTGCAGCTCACCTGTTCAAAGCAGCCCTCTCTCTGTGGAATGCAGGATTCAGTCCCACCAGCCTTTTAGTTCAGTGAGGCCCTAAGGCCTTCACTGGAGGTAGAATAATGGTAGGCTCCATCACATGAAGGTCTACTCCAATGTGCAGAATTAAAGATAGCAGCTAGTACCCAGATAAATCAAAAGCAAATCACTTTAATCACCATTTAAAGTGTAATTTCCCCTGAGGCACAGTGCAGAAGCAAGGACAGCAACCTTACTTAACAGTCACAATGGTTTCTAGGAAAGAAGTATAGCAATAATTTCTCTGCTTCAAACTGCAGAGGAATTTAGAAGGTAGAAGGTACTTATCCTAGCATCCTGGCAGGTTCCCAGTTTCAGTTAATGTTCTTCCTCCTAAAAACACACCATGACATCTTTAGTGACCACAGATGGTCAGGGCCTTGGGTTTAGGTCTTAACTTTGAGTGCAGATAAAAAGAATACATTCCTAGCACTTGTAATACACTTACAAAAATAAACCACATCCTGCCACAAGTGACTCTGCTTCATTATAGGCTGATGGGCAGCTGAGTCAAAGAAGAGACTTACTCATGCAAGTGACTCTTGTAAGGCCAGTAAACCACAAATGGGAACTACAAATGAAAGGGCCAGTACAGAAAGCATGCAGGCATTGTAATTACTTCGCCTACCTGAGTAAGATTATTCCTATGTGTAAACTTACAGGATTAAAGCCAGAGGGCTCAGTCCGCAGATATTTACCACTTACACATACACCATGAAATTCTCTTCTGTGCTGAGAGCCAGAATGAGATCTGTGCAGCACTTCTGCCCAATGGATGCAACCATACCCTTGAAACTCTTCTTGTAGGCACAGTGGGTTTAGTTTCACACATGTTGTTGACTGTGTAATGCTACACTGGCAGAATCCGTAAGCCAGTGAGAGAGATGGTCATATTTAAACTATGTCTTACTCCGTGGTATGTAGCATCATGCCATGATTGGCAGGTTTAGTGAAACAGATGGGAGGCAGTTGACCAAAACTGTTGTCTGACACAAGATATTTCCTGTGAAGTTAACACTGAAACAATTTCTTAAATTGTATGTGTGCTTACCTTATTTTTGTGTCTTGTTCTTTGTGTTTTCCTTCCCAATGTATAGAGGGACATCGCTGCATCTGTTTGCAAAAATGGCCCATCTGTTGTTTTTCTGCAGTCTTCATGAATGTCTGCCTTTGATTGCTACATGGCCTGTCTGATGTTAAAATTCTTCCTTGCAGATGTTGATGAATGTGCGAATGGCACAATATGTGGCAGTCACGGGTTCTGTGAAAATATGGATGGCTCCTACCGCTGCCTCTGTTACCAAGGGTATCAGGACTCACAGGATGGGCAAGGGTGTACGGGTGAGTTCTTAGGTGCAAGTAGTCATTCCTGCAAGGTTCTAGTGAGCAAAAAGCAGCATATGAGCAAAACGCATTTCTTCACAAGAAAATTTTTGCTTCCTGTCATTTTTTGTTAAAGTTGTGCCACTTACTAGTAAAATAAGGTTGAGCTGTGCTTTGCTCACTGAACTTTGTGCCGGATGGAAACTTAATTGTGTATCCATTTAATGAGAACTTGTTATTAGGATTGAACGGAAACCAACAGCAAATAAGCTGAGCCACTCATTTTTTTAAAAAAAAAAAAAAAAAAAAAAAAAACAACACAAGAAAACCCACATCAGGACCATTCACTAATATAAATCATAATAGATTGAATTTAATACTTTAGCCTATTTAAATGCAACATCTGTTTAGTCTCTTAGCTGAATAACCAGAACTCTGTACTACCCCCTACAGGAAATAACGTCTGGCATGTGGTACAGCCACAGTCTGAATTAGATGGCACACCTCCCTAGGCACATCATATTTGAACAGATTTTAACACTGGCTTGGAGCACCAGGAAAGACACCTATCACCATGAAAAGATGTGAGATTTTTGTAGATGTGTAAATACTGCACATTTCTCTTGTGAGTAATAGGTTTCCAGACCTGTTCTTAATAGCGATGGTTGGACCTGAGATGCATCTGAGGCAGCACAAGTTTCTAACGTAAAATTAATACCAGATCAAGGAAAGGTATTCATTAAGCAATTTCTTCAAGCAAGACTCAGGATGAAACACATTTACCAGGAATAGAGACCTAAACGGAATACCGAACAGGGAGGAGGAGTTAGAAGTTTTACAAAGTGTTTGCATGTGTTTTCTAATATATTAAATAGATTTATTACAAAATTCTTTATGCCATTTGGCACTTAGATTTTTTTGCATACAGTGCAAAAATGTGTATTTTTGCATACAGTGACTTTTCACAGATGAAAACAAACGAAGCAAAGAAAGGAGAAAAAAAAAAAAGGAAAGCAAATGCTGATGTGAAACTAAGTTTAATTTTGAGTTGCCAGTGAAGTGATTCTGTACCATAAAATAATGCCTTAGTTTTTTTTTCTTGTATACACTATATAATATAAAATACTCTTGAAATATCTAAATTTTGATGCCAGTTATCTACCAAAACAATTTTAGGAAAAGGTAAGTGTCTTTAGTTCCTGGCCAGGCAACATTCCCCAAAGAAGATTTATTCCTCATGACAGGAATCCAGCAAAAAGATAAAGAAAAATCTAAGTACATTTAAAAAGTGCTGAGCAAACCATAAATTAAAATGCATATTTATATAAAAATACACAAAAACCAACATTCATTCATATGACTAGATTTTCGTTCTTGCTGGATAAGAGGCAAAAAGGATAAAACATTGCCTCACAAGTTATACTTTAGACCACACTCAGTTATAGAAATTTCTGAACTGTGATACACAAATTATAATTTTCAGATTCTGTCATTAGTAGACAAAGTAGATTTTCAGACGTAAACTTTAGCAACTGAAAAGACAGTACTAAGTTAAGTGATCCTGACAGTATTTGGTAAACAGCAGACAACTCTCCCATCAATCAAAAAAGCATTTCAGTGTAGACTAGTTAGCAGGTATATGGCATCCAAGTTAAAAATATGTGGGGTTTTTTGGGGAGAGGAAATTTGCAGTGTTCGGCAGGGGCTCCCTGGGTGACTTGGGCATAACCCTTGTGGGTTCCAGAGCAGCCTGTGAGGCCGTACATATGAGAGGCATGTGGTGGCGGTGGGGCTGGGGAATTCACTGTTCAGTGGATGGTCACGAGGAAAATGGGATTTTGAGGAGAAAAGGGAATTCTCTTTTCGTAGTGCAGTCTGAATCACACCGAAACTTAGTCATTTTGCTCCTTGAATTCAGTGGAAGTTTGATAATAAAGGAAGTTAAGAAAACAAATGAAATTAGTCGGAATCTTAAATCCCAAGAAAAAGAAAAGCAAGTATTTAAAAATGAGAAAGCAACCCAAAAAAAACGAAAGCCTGTGTTCTGGTCTATAAGCAGCACCTAGTCAGCACCAACAGTCTGTAAACTGTATTGTGGCTTTCGGGGGCTTTTATTTCAAAGGACTCACTACTTGTTTATTGATCCACTTAGGTATTAGTGAGTTTTTAATCCTTCCCCAGAGGTCACATCTGTAATCTGGCAGACAATATTGGCACAGATACAGCAGATAAAAGAACAAACTGTCAGTAATGGGTCTGAATTGATTTACGTTTTGGATTTTTTTCCCCAGATGTGAATGAATGTGAAATGCTGAGTGGAGTATGTGGCGAAGCCCTCTGTGAAAACGTCGATGGTTCTTTCCTGTGCCTGTGCTCTGATGAAAACCAGGAGTATGATCCAATGACCGGACAGTGTCGCTTCCGTACCTCACCAGGTAAAACACCAGTGAATTTTTGCATGTTTGGCATGATTTCCACTGCAATGGAAAGGTAAAGTTGGTTTAAATGCTAGTGTTGCTTTAACTACAACAGAAAAATTTAAAACTTTGTCTTCTTGAAAGCGTGTGCATGAGAAGAGGCATTTCTAGGATGTTATATGTTATCAGTGAATCATTAGCAGTGAAAATATAGCAGAAACACCTTCTAAATTTTTTATGTCAACAGACTTGGCAGTAATAATGAACAGTTACAGCCGTTAAGAGTAAACAATCTCGTTTGCTGTACTGTAACAATGAAATGTGACATGGAATCAAGTCTATGGCCTGAGTGATTTTATTTTTTGTTCACATTTTTACAAACATCCATTAGTATGCTTGGACAATGTTTAAGGGAGCATATGAATAAAAACAAAGTTTGCATATAGTGGTATCCTCTTAGCATTATCCAGTACTAACATAAGTCCTCAGAAAAGGTAGCTAGGAAAGCAAAAAACCAAAACGCTGTCATGTTGTCAGTCTCTCTGAGTGCCTTTTTGAGTGCCCTTGCTTGTTTTACTCCATCTTTTGTCCTGTTTTTCCTAGTAGTCCATTGTACTGGATTTGTGAGCTTTTGTTACCACGTGTTTTGGTTGTTGCAAATAGTATTGGAAATATGCTCATTAAAAATGAGTTTAGAACTCTTAAAGTTGCCTCCACATTTCTACACTGATTCAGTTTGGAGAAAGGAACAAGCCCACAACAAGGAGCAACAGAGTACAAGAAATGAAGGGATTTACTTGCACAGCTTTTCTTCCCCCTCCAGAATGCAAATCTTGGTATTTTTCTTATTTTGTTCTTACACTGCAGGCTGATCTGGCTTCTGGAAAGCTTTAGAATAACTGGCTGTAGTGCCAGGATACAGACTCTACAGCCTACAAGGCTGTGGCTATTTTCTCCTATTATTCATGCTTTTTCAGACTTGTAAATAAGGTTGAAATATCTGTGACCTACTTGCAAAAAGTATTTAGACCACTGAATGTAGCACTCAGCGGCACTCAAGCAGTTGCCTGTGAAGTATCATTAACAGCTGATTGACAAACTGAAACCTTTGCAAAATCTTGTGAGAAAGATTCAGGCTTACAGGAACTTGTTTTATGAAGGAGGAATGAAAAAAAAAAAAGATGGCTGAGGCAGCAGAGCAATGCCCAGTGGTACTGCCTCCTTGTCTGTTTGCCAGGAAAAGTACTGCAGTACCTTTTCACCATGAAGCAGATTAGCTTAAATACCCACTGATGATGAAGTAGCAGCATTTAAAATTCTTCCATGAATTTATGGAAGAAGAGTGTTTAAATTATATTACCAAGATTTGAAAGAGATGTTAATGCCATCTTTGTTTTGGTACTGTGAGGAGGTAGTACTTGGGAGAATTCAGCTACTTGTCGAAACAAAACCAAAGCTAAAGAAATTAGCAGAGGACCTGAGCCCATGTAAAAAGAAGTCAAGTCCAAGGAGCATTCAAGGACATACCCAAACGTCACTGTGGGGAGGGAGGGGATGAAAAACCCAGTGTGGCTGATTGTACTGTCAACAGATGAATACTCTACTGTCAGTACTAACTCCATTTTGTTGTCACCGGTGAACATAGCTTTACTGTGATCGGTTTGGAAAGAAGCCATTCTTCCTTCCCCTCCAGCCTTCATCGGGCCCTAACAAAACATGTGCTTCATGTTTTGAAGGTCATCAAGGAGGAAGATCTCACATAGGAGACCAGAAGACATGCAAATTAGGACCCAGTGAGATGTACTTTACACCATATGCTCTTGAACTAGAATAAGGAAAAGTGGCTGTACTAGGAACAGAGATCTTACTATTTATTCTCTTACTTTCTTCCAAAGTAAAAGGGGGAAAGTACTATTTTTAGCTCTTAAAAAGGATTCTTGCTTTCCTGTACATCCTGCAGCCTTGCTGGTTTTTTCCCTCTTATCAGTTGGCTTCTGTTTCTCAAGACCTCAGAGGCTCACCAGACAAGTGGTGACACTGCCCCATGTGCCTCTGGATTTGACATTTCAGGAACTGACAATACACACTTCACTCTACTGCTCACTTTGCTTGTTCCTATTTTGTTCTGGGAACCAATGGGTCGCCCTTGTGCAGCTGTCAACTGAAGAGGGAACAAAACCAGTCTTTTCCTCCCCATTTGTAAGTGGCATAAGCCCCATGTGCTCACTGCAGGATAACGATTATGTTGTTTTGCCCAACGATGAGTACTTCAGCCTCCCCCGAGACCAGCTGCAGCATGATCATATAGGAATAGCATGCCATGTCCCTGCAAAAAGCAATGGAACAGCCACACATCCTCTGGCTTTGACAAGCCACATACTCAAGTCAGGCGTGGTGAGAGCTTTGAGAGCTCCTACGGTGCATGTGGACGTCATCTATCAGCATTAGCTTGCATCATGCCTATTTTCAGAAAGGAAGAATTTAATCTGCATGATCCTGTTGCAGATATCTATAGTTCAGTGTGGTTTACTCAGCTTTTGTTTATTTCTCATTTTGTATTTTTGTGCACAAAGAAATGTTCATCCACCTTTTATCAAGTGGAAATAGGTGAAGGTTGTTCAAATGTTACTTCAATTTGGGAACTTTTTTGCATGTGGTTAAAGGCTGTTAGCTTTGTGGAATGGGGTGTGTTCACGCTTTGCTTTACTTGCCACTAGGGCTCTCGAGACTTCCTTCTATTTACATTTCACTTGGTGGAAATTCATCTACTGTTAGCTGTGTCCTGAAACAATCCTCTCAGTGTATGTATCAGGAATTCTAGCCCATATTGTCATGTTCCAGTAACAAACTAAAAAAAAGTAATTGTGCAAGGTTTGGTTGTCTTATTCCCTTCCTCTCTGCCCTGCTGTTCACAAAATGTAGCAAATGCTTCAGAAGAAAGAAAAGATAAAGGAGGGAAGAACTCTCTTTTGTATTAGGTGAAACTTTGCTGTTACACATCTTTGTACCTAAGAGAAAAAAATGCCTGGTTTGGGTTGAAGTCTTCTCATTTATTCTTTTAATAAGATATATAAAGCCATTTATGATTAAGTTCTAGCAAGTACCAAGCTGAATGCAGTTTGAGTAATAATCCGTATTAACACCGTTTTAATTGTTTCTACGTAAGAAAAAATGCATGTTCTAGTATGCATCTAAATTACTAATATATACTGTTATATTACTAATATATCTCATTGCATTGAATCCAGAAGCTATAAAGGATAGTATATATTTGAGGATTAAAATAGTTATGACTTAAAATGAGAATTGCAAACAAAAGCATGTGTGTAAACATAAGCATTTTGGCTTACATATACAAAGGTCAGTAAGATCACAAGTTTAGTGAGTTACAGCTCAGCCAATAAAAAGAATTCCAGTGAGAGAACTCCACTAAGGTACCAGGGCCCACTTAGGTACCTACAGCTAATTTAGATGTTGCTTTCTCCTGGTTACGTGAGATGTGACCAGTTATTTATGGCAAGATATTTAAGAGTATTTACTAGGATTTATACGTAAATTCACAGTTTTGGTGTCCAAACATGAGTCCTTCCTAGGCTGATTTGTATTAAAACAAAATCAATCCCCCCTGCATCTAATCAACCACCAGCACAAAAAATTTGAGGCTGCCAAGTAACATTTTATAAATCTGATCCAAAAGCTTCCTCAAGGCTAGAAATTTGGTGCCTGAGTACAAATTCTAAATTTCCTAAACTTTAAGGGCTTTCTAAATGTTAAGACTTCAGAGGAAACTCTTCATATTTGTAGGTTTCTTTATGGCAATATGGTTTTCTAAGGTACATTACGATCTGAATTTCAGTCATCTATGAACATAGTCTTAGATACCATTTTTAAATGTCCATCACTTACACTAATCCCTGAATTGTACATATGCACGTATATGCATATACACTGCACATACACACGGTAGGTGTTGTAGCTTGCCATGTGTGGAGCCAATTGAGAAATCTAAGCACCTGACGATAGGCACATGCCAATCTATTTTTACTGTCTTTTTGAAAATCAGGTTCTGAACATGTGTGTTACTCAAACTGTTTGCTCAGAGTCACCGGCGTCTTTGCTGAGGTTTTAGAAGTCATGAACTTGTAATAATGATTTTTGACTTTAGCAACACCTTACTGATTCCACCTGTGAATAAGAGGTGTTGGTACACAGCTGCAGTATTTAAGATCCCATCAGTTCTATATGTTTTGTTTTTTTCAGATCACAGTTGTTAACTACTTAGGCAAATATTTAAGTGTATGCTGAAGTCTAAGCATATGCTTAATATCCTGATTATCCACTGAATCCTGTATTACTAATGCACATTTTTGCATCAAACACATGCTGAAGCATATTGCTTGATCAAGGTTACGCTAAGGTATATAAATCTGTTTCTAATAAATTCTTCAGAGTTCAATCTAGCAGCAGCTATATAGAATCTCTCTATAGGCTGTTAATAGAAGAGTCATATCAACGGCCTGATGAAATTATGTTCCTTTACCAGCGTGCCTTAGGTGGAGAGATATTTTGCATTTTCTGCATTGCAACAAAAAACCTGAAACAATGATACAAAGAAATAAGTATCCATTTCCTATCATATTTTGTCAACATACCTAGTGAAACCACTTTCAAAAAACAACCTGTTTACTAAATGGTTAATAATGTATGAGAGAGAAATTATAAGCTTGTAGACACAGACTGGTCTTGGTTTAAAAAAAAAAAAAAAAAAAAAAAAAAAATTTGTGTCTCATTTGCTTTCCAAACATTCATGACGCCTGCTTGACTAACCCTCAGTTCACAGCTGTGTAAACAACAGACTTTTAAGCTGCTGAACAGATAATGGGAGGAGAAACCAACACATCATATGTAAAATGGGAGTAAACAATGACATGATGAGATTGTCTCCCCTTCCTCCTGGGGCAGCTTCTGGTGTTCTTGCTCTGGTAAACAGTGTGAAAACTGCCATGCTTTTTCTCCTGTTGAAGATTTGTCTTTGATTCAGTTAGACAGATGGCAAATGGCCAAGGAAAAAGTATGTTTGTGGCTGAAGTACTGCACTCTCACCTTGGAATAACTGATTTAGTTCACTTGCGTTTCTGTGACACACGATAGGCTTAACGTAGTTCCTATTGGATAGCAGCTGATACCGCAAAACCACCGCACTTTATGAAATTCAGCACATTATGGAAACTTGTAATTATCTGATGAGGGGAGACCACAGGCTGAACTAACAAAGATGAAATAAGCACTCAGCTGGGTGTTTCCTTTAATGTACAACTTAGTTACATTGGCGAAACAGCAAAGGAAAGTTTGCCTTGTAGGTGGCAACATTGTACTAAATTTGACTGGAGGTGTCTGCCAGCCCCTCAACCTCCCAAAACAGAAACTGTGTCACTTTTCTGAGGAAAATAGAAATAAATCTAATTGTCTGTTTGGAATTAGAAGCCAAAAGAACTATTACACATGTTCATACTATTGAAGTGCAGTAACGAGCAATCCATACTTAAAATCCATTTTTAAACCTGCTTTTCTCAAAACAAATCTAATATTTGCATGTTCGGTAAAACTGCCTTGCCCCATCTGCTTGGGGGAATGTGGGTGGGCAGGGATAACAAGAGCTGGAGTTCATTTAATTCCTTCAGCATTTGTTGGACAGTCACTATCTTCAAGCTCCCACCTCACAGCCATTATTTTTTACGTGGATGGGATTAGAAGAAAATCCATCCTGTAACTGGCATAAAGAGGCTGAACTTGACCTCCAGGAGACAGCCAGAGGCAGACAGATGAGGTGGTCAAGTGAACTTGGCTCTGCCAGGTATACCAGTACTTGTAAGTGGGCAGCCTTAAGCTCTTTCTTGAAAAGAGCTGCACGGCAAATAAAGGTAGTTTATACACCACAGTCTTCTAGCATTTTGAAATGCACTGTCACTCAGGTATAAAATAAGGTTTTGATTCCCACCTGGATACATGCGTTGCTTGAGAAATCTTGTGCTTGGCATACTGTGCAAGAGCCTGAGTAGAAATGAATGAAATCTCAAACAATGGAAGATCAGCCAAGATGCAATAATTTTTAGTAGGTTTTTGTGAATTAAACATTTGTTAAGTGCTAAGCATAAAGAATTTCCTAAGATAAAAAGGAAATAAACTAGTCGCCTCCAGATTTATCTATCTTAAGTTCCTGAACAAAGTTTTGATTTTGATTAATAAATGTGAGCATTTGTAATTTTAGAACTCTCTTACCTTATGGATGACCTATGAAAAGTTTTTCATATTGATCAAGTGTGAATAACAATTTTATGTGATAGCTCCCACTTCTGAGCTCTTGATGAGAATTTTTGTGGAAGAGCAAGGTTAGATGGACAGAGTTCTGCAAACATAGGAGCTTTAACTAGGTATTTCTTTTCAAACTCGCTTCTTGGTGTACTTTAGGAATGCCTTGCTTTAAAAGGCCTTTGACTATTAATAGGGTTTTTTACTGGATCTGTGGGAGAGACTGTTTTGCCTCCAGTGCTTATAAATATTGTGAGAGGACCCACTCAACTGCTAAAAGCAGAAAATCTGACTTCTTGGCTGGATGCCTATTTTAAAGTAAAGCACAGAGTCCGTTAACTTGACATCTGCATTATATTCCTCTGCTTACTGTGGAGTTAGTTACTTTTGCAAAAATCATAAAGGGCCTTGTTTTCAATTGTGGTACATGCTTTTTTCCCAGTCAAATTAAAAAGGGCTGGAAATGTTCATTCTTTTAAAAATCAGGCCTTTTCAGTTTGTGCCTTAGCTCCTTTATCAGTAAAATTAGGTTGTAATGTTTGCTCACCTCTGCGAAAGGCTTCAAGATTCATACATGAAAAGCGCTGTGTCAGTAGTTGGGCATGGTAGTTAGATGGTTAAGCATGAGAGCAGGTAGTTCATGCATTGCTTAAAAATGAAAGACATGTAATTGTGAAGAACCCCTTTGAGGCCAAGTTGGAGAACAGGTCTGAAGAAGTCTAAGGAGGGTTATAAACTTCCATCATTCTTCCTACGAACAAAAAAAAGTTAAACCAACATTTATACTTAACCATTTTCTTCCCTGCCTGACAATGCTGCTCTTCACTGTGGTGAAATTGAGGTACTGTGGCTCTCCTGATTCTCCTGTAAGACTGATCCATTTCACACGTCATCTTACGTGGTTTATGTTTTCTTTTCGCCTTTAGAATTACCTATAGAGGCTGATCAACATGAAGATGGAAAGAAGGAGTGCTACTACAATCTGAACGATGCCAATTTCTGTGACAATGTGCTTACATCCAATGTAACCAAACAAGAATGCTGCTGTACTTTGGGTGCTGGCTGGGGCGATAACTGTGAAATCTTCCCATGCCCTGTCTTTGGAACTGGTAAGAGAAGGCCTTCTGTCCCTTTGCAAACTTTCGAAGCATTGTGTTTATGTTAACAGTAATCTGCTTTGCCTTCAGAAAAGGCTTGCCCATTAAATCCCCTATTCTGTAGTATTTAGTCATGACTTATCCATGGGAGACTTCCACGGAGGAAAAGTTAATAGCAATAATTCATACCTGGTGTAAATCCATTGGCTTCAGTGCAGTTATCCTAGGGATAAAAACAGCCTGTTACTGAACAGCATTATCTCCAACTGATTTTAAACAAAGATGGATTCTCACAGAAGCTTTTCCTAGATTCTGTGGTAACATGTTAGATTTTTCCCACTAGCTGGAAAACAAAGGTAAGTATTACAGTGTTTTTGAGTCTGCAGCTATTCTTTGTAATGTCGTTTCCCCAGCACTATGAATTACTGATACATATTATGACATTAGTTTTATATTTTGCTACTTACTGAACAATTCAGTTAATCATGTTGTCTGCAGACCATTGTTTAACCTCTAAATATTAAATTAGCCATATGATATTTGTCACAAATATTGAAAACAGTACTTGAAACATAAACAGTGATGGCTGAAATTCAGAATCCAGCTGCAAAAAATCACGTAAGAGAGAACACGTGTAAACTTTTTGAGATTAAACGCTAAAGATTACTTTTCACACAAATGTATCATGATGTTTAATTCCTGTTTTAACTATACTTTAGAATCAGTGAAACTGAAATTAAATGTGTTACGAAACGAGCCTCTCTGCTTGGATAGGTTTATTTGATTCTGTATAGTCTCCAAGACACTTTAAATAATTTCCCTCTGTAATCCACACCATGTTCTCCTGTTGCAGTCAATTAGCGTTTTTCCTGTATAAGGACTGAAGAATGTGGACAGGGGCTTGTATCTCAGTTGGGGTATGTCTAGATTGCAGCTTGCAGTATAGCTCAGAGAGGCCCACACTAGCTTTAATTAAGATAATTTGGCTACTGGTATTGTTATAACTGCAGTGCACCATGAAACCCAGTAACGACTACATTTTCCTGCCAAGGAACAAGAGAAATTAGTTTGCATGGAGATCTGTGATGCTGTGGGTACCCTAGCTAGGTTTTTCAAAGCTAGCTCTGCAAACTGAGAGCAGGGGAAAGTCTGGCTGTAGCATTAGCAGCCCCCATTTAGCTAAAGGTATGCATGATTGCCTGATAGATATGAGTAAGGCAAAACGTTGCCTCGGATTTCTCAAAATACCCTGAAACACATATGTAACACGTACATATGTGAGTAACTTTTTCTTAGCCACATAATTTTTTTGTTTTCTCTCTCTCCTAGCTGAATTTACTGATTTGTGTCCTGAAGGAAAAGGTTTCATTCCCTCTGGAGAATCATCTTACGGGCTTCTTGCTCAGAATTATAAAGGTTAGTACTGACTTGTATTAAGTTTATTTCAGAAGTTCTGGTAGTTGACTGACTAGAAATGTGAGCCAGCGATGCAAACATACTAATTCAAATTTTATTAGGTGACAAAAACAGCTTGTGATATGACACATTACTGAAAATCATCATTTGACAGATTGTTAAGAATGTCAATTATAAAGTCTCTGTAATATTCTGGTTTAATTTATACTAAGTGCTATATACTCTGAGAGTAGGTGCTAAGACCACAAACCTCAAATACTCATTTATATAGGAAATACAAAGCCACCTTAAATTTGTAAATAAATGTATGGGGAGTTGGGAGAGAGAAAAAAAGTTCTGTTAAACATTAGACCTACAAGTGAGAATGAATATAAAAAATGAAGAGAAGTTCAGCAATGATGTTTTTGTTACAGAATTTCATGAAATAAGTATCGAACAAAACATTGTAGAGAAATGCAAGTGACAGAAGGGGTTTGTGGGGGTGGGCGGGAGGGAGTTGGCATCACTAAGAAGGAAGAGTGTGATCAGCGAAATTCCTTTTCAAGTTTCAGAAGTAGCCATCAATATTAACAATTTGTGAAATAAATTTTACTTGGCATAAACACACTGTATTTGTGTTAGCTAAAATGAAGTCAACATATTATCTTTGGGTTACATAGCAGCTACAGGATCTTTAGAAAATCACACACATTATATATTTGTTCCTATTGGAATTGCTGTTTTACAAATCAAAAACTACATGTAGAAAGTACTGTGTGTTCATATCACACACAAATGCAGTAAAATTCACTATTTTTAAAAGACCTTAAAAGAGGCATAGTATCACGTGATTGGTAGATAAGCATTTGTCAGAGTTGCTTCTAGCTAAATCACTAATCTGCCAGACCTAATTCCGAGAGATGACAAACATTGGTGGGTCTTAAAAGATTTTTGGGGTTTTTCCTAGCAATTGTCACATGTACTTTTTCAAACTGTCCTTCCTCACTGACTAGGACGGTTTTCCTATCGAGTTAGTGACTAAACCATGGTTGAGTTCAGTTCTCTGTCCATCTTTTTGTGTTATCTTCAGCAGGTGTTTCTTTGCACCTGGAAAGTTCATGGGACATGGAAAAGATACTAAAGATTATAAGGCGCTAATACCCAGATTCATTCAAACTAATGTGGGCATTTAAATGGGGTAACTCACACGTAGACCTCCACTCTCTGGAGGTGTCGCTTTGTCCACCAACTTGGAGGAAAGAACAAAATGCCATGGAATGAATCCAGACCTGAGACTGATGGTAGCAGGGACCACTATTGGACAGACTGACAATTTACATCTAGACAAGTCAGAACAGTCACAGAACTCATCTTAAAGGACCTAATACTCTCTGACAGTATTTTTATTCAGGGATTGTTTAAGTGTGTTGTTTATCTTTGCAGATCTAAGATTTCTTTATATCTTTGCAATGTAGATTTGGGACATGCTGTGTGTACAGTATGTCCAAATGTGTCTCAGAGAAAATCTGCATTGTTTTTGTTGTGCTGCCTCAGGGTCGATAATATCTCTAGCTGCCATAAATATTGAAGTGTGGAAATAGTTCATCTGGAAATATCTTCCACAAATCCTTGCCATAATATGACTCTTTTTGTTCTCAATAAGTTTATTTTGTAATAACTGTAGGAATGGCACAAAGGACAAACAATAAATGTACTTGTAGTAATGCGATCTTTCTCTGTTACACTAACTCCTATGTTCCTGTTGCTTTTGTCCACAACCTTCTGCTTGTAGGAACAACTCCTATTTTCTTAGGAATCTAATTCTTAATTGGAATTATCTGTCAGAAGTGAATACACTCAGCTAGCCTTCCTTGACTCTACTCCCAGGCTTTCCCATTTTTCCCCAGACACAAATCCATGTTCCACAGGAAAAAGACAGACGCGTACCTGACATTTGCATTGTTCTTGCTGCTAAACAGTCAAACTTAAAATATTTAATGTTGAAGCCACTTAGTGGCTGGAAGAGTAGCTGTAAAAAAAAACCAGCTTTATAGCACTTTGAGTTTTTCTGGAAAAAGTAAGCATTTGTGTAATTCACCTTTAAAATTGCTGTACAGCTGGAAATGACAGCTTTGGGCTAAAATCTGTGTTGCCTCAGAGTAAATGGGGAGTAAATCTATAGAAGACAGTGGATTAAGACAATTGGTATTGAGAGGAGAATCACCTACTTCACATTGTGCTTTTTATTGCCATTTTTAATACCAGCCTAGCTTTAACAGACTATTCTAGGTAGGTCTAGCAAATGAAAAGTAGGTTGGAAAAAAGGAAGCAAATGGAATTCCAACAGTAACAAATACATAAGTACAAGACTGGGAAAAAACGTGTACAACTGTGAAAAGCTATATATGAGCTGGCATATATTTTCCATGAAATCTCCCTGAAAACACTTATCCTCATTTGAAAGTATGGTAGATTCTCTTTGTCAGTTGTCACTAGGTCTAGAGCAGTTGCAGCCTTATATTTAGCAGCAGACACAATTGTTCCTATATGATAGGAATTCTCCACAGAAGTTGTGCATATAGCTTTTAAAAAATGAAGTAACAAGCAGTGCGGATATGAAGATTCCCTACCACGCACAGCAGAGTCACCAAACTGTGTGGAGAGAGGAGAGCAGTCACAAAGTCCATCCATAAGCATAACTGCTTAGTTAGTTTTGTAATTAGATGGTGCAATTAAATTAGGTGGGAATCCCTTGGGTAAAGCAAATTATATTGGAAAATACAGGCCATATTCTTCATCTGTTTTGCTTGGAGCTAAGAGCAATGTGGTACCAAAGGAAAGAAAAGGGAGCTGCAGGTACTTCCAGTCTCTGCGTGCCACAGGACTTACTCTGACAAGGAAAGCGAAAGTCATGGTCCACCAGTTTTGCCTTTCCCATTCTGGCTATGAGCACATCGTAGCCTCTTCCACACCGTTTTTTTTTTCCTGTGGGTATCTGTGCTCCTGGGGCCCTCTGTTTAAAGTGAAGTTTGCTTGAACAGAGAAGTGTATAGGCTTTATTCCATCTTGCTCCTCTGCATGGCCTCATAATAATTATGGTAACACAGCCTTTAATGTTTTCTCCCCAGATGCTGATGAATGCCAACTCTTTGGACAAGAAATCTGTAAAAATGGCTTCTGTTTGAATACGCAGCCAGGTTACGAGTGCTACTGCAAACAAGGCACATACTATGACCCTGTTAAGCTCCAATGCTTTGGTAAGTTTATTTAAAGTGGTCTTGTCACTATAATGGTATGCAGATGGCCAAAACAAGCAGACTCGTACGGCAGGATTCCCATCAGAACTGCGGTATTCCCAACAAGGGGAGGAACACTGGGACTCCAAACTCCCGTAGCAGCTTTTTAAGAGGCATTGGGTCATTTCCCTTCCCTTCTGCTTGGCTGGGCAGCAATTCTGGCTGACATGGCAATGGCCTGTAGAGCAGGGCTTGCTTTATTTGCTTCCTTTCTCAGCAAATTGCTCCCAGGAGTTTCCATCTCCAAAACAGCCCCTTGTGCTCCTTTGAGTGCATAGTCTAGAGCTGGTACCAGCCTTTATGCAGGCAGCACAAAGGGATCGGAGGTGGCTCCCTCCTTAAATGCGCACTGCTGCTTCACTCTGCCAAGGTACAATTTAGCCTTCTGTTCTTTGTACATGGGGTGAGCAGTGAAAGCCTGTATGTTGAAGCTCACCTTTCATTTGGTAAGTGTGCTGCTTTTACTACAATAAATCAAATTAACGCAGTTGTTTGTTTTTTTTTTTCAAGGACACACATTTTCCACAAGGAGTTAATATGCAATGTGAAATTACAGTTCAGGTCATTGATAAGCCCATTTTAGTCTGCACAGCCTTGTACTCCTTTGGTTCTGGTATTCAACAGAGAATTACTCATAACTGTGACCCTGGCTTTCGCTTTGTAAGCAGAAAACCATGTATAATGTGCAGAATAGCATAATGAAAGGAAGTAATTTTTGCAACCGCAATAAGAGAACCTTTCACCTTAGGATTCTATGGTTGTTCTTTACAAAGGGTGGGGTTTTTGCTGATTCAATGTAATTTATTTGAAGTAAAATGGCCTGCTCTTCCCTTTGAGCTAATTTTCTGCTTTTCCTCTCCAAGTCAAACTAAGGAATAAAACTACTGTGGCTAGATAAGGTGATCCCTTCTCCTGACCAGCTCGTGAAGAGTCTCAGAGAGTATGCCCACCTCTAATGCCTGCTGGTACTGTGCTAAAGGGATAGGAACGTGGGAAGCGGCTGCAGCTGTGCTGGATGCAAGGCATGCCTAGCACTGCAGCCCTCCCAGCAAGCCTCCTCATCCAGATACTCCCTAGTACTTGAGGTTTAGAGGTCAGCATCCTGCTGATCTGTCTGTCCTTGGCCATGGGCACAGGCAGGATTTTGCTGCCAGCAATTGCTATTTGTGGTAATTAACAAAATCTGCTCCTAATATAGGAAAATATAAACATGGATTAACACAATGCAACTACTTTGTGCTGGCTCTCCTTGATTCATTTCCTTCCATTTTAAAGACACGGATGAATGTCAGGACCCAAACAGCTGTATTGATGGCCAGTGCATTAACACAGAAGGATCTTACAACTGTTTCTGTACACACCCAATGGTTCTGGACGCAACAGAAAAGCGATGCATCAGACCAGCAGATTCAAGTGGTATGATCCATTATACATATTACTGAAGTGAGTACGCCTCTACGAGGTGGTGCTGACATGGCTACAGACCCCAGTAAGCTTAGACTGGGTCATGCTTGGATGAGCCTGCTCTTTTGGAGGATTTTGGAAGGCAATGCTTGGACCATCATCTGTTGATCCAGAAGGCATCGTGATGTAGGACTCCACAGGGCTCCACTTTGCCAATGCAGACAGGAGATTGCTGGAAGTATTAATGAGATTAGGCTTGGGCTGGGGAGTCTTCAGCCTCCTGATTCACCAGCTCTGTGTCTGCCTCATCCAGCCTTGTAGGTAATGAGGCACAGCCTGCTTGCTGTCTCACTAAGGCTGGGGTTTGGCTGTGGGCTAACTCTGGAAATTCAGTTCGGAGTTCTAACAAAGCAAGGAATAAAACCAGGAATAACAGGGTATAGGAGGAAATAGCTGAAATTGTATCTGTGCTTTCAATTGATTAATATTGAGGGTACATCGAGCTCACATTTTCAAGCTGTGGGCTGCAGTGTCACTGTTAAAGTAAGGTTTTTGCATGTTCTTTTAATTTCAGCAGACACTGATTTCAGAAAAAACGTTAGATATTATGAGATTCTTAGAAACATCTCAGAAATCCAGAGCATTATGCAGTCTGCACAGCTTTGTCTATGCCACACGCAATACATCTTTGAAACAAATGTTACAATGGGTTTGATTAATATTGGCACTGTCTAGCCATAAATCCAGACCTCTGGTCCCTGCAACTTGCAATGAATTTTCCTAAGATGCTTCTGTGAAAGGAAATGGGAATACAGACTGAATGCCTGCTTTAGTGACTCCAAATTATACGACTGATACTTTTGGGGAGTAATGTGGTCATCCTCTTGCCTGAAACTGTGAAAGAACCACAGCACTTCTATTCAATCTTCAGTTAAACAAACCAAGAGCAGGACTATCCTTTGGGTTCATCTAGGATGCGAAGAGAATGCAAGGGCCCAAAGGGTCTTCCGTCGTGCAACATTGGGGCTGATACCGCAATGATCATCTCACCCAGCACAAAGCGCTCAAGCCTCGTTATCACTACTGGCAATGTCGTCCCTAATGCAGAGGAGGAGGGGGCAGGCTGGTTCCTTTGCTGCCAGCAGAATTTGGAGTTGGTTGCAGAGACCCGCTGCTGCTCTTTACTGCGTTCTGTAAAGTCCTTTGTAGAATAGGTATCTAAATTCTGATCATGTTTGCACTTTCAGAACTCACCATTTTACTCTTGAGCTAGGTTTCAATTCTATACTCACCCATGCACCAGTGCATCACGTAAAAATGCAGTTAATAGATAGGCACAGACAAAACAGAACCTTAGTTTGTGACAACACTTATTTTTCACTCTACGTTGGAACAAAATCAAAACCTTGCAGATGTCTTTACAAAACAATTGTGCTGAGGTTTTTACATTCCAAGTGGAAGATTAAGTTTGCAGTTCCTCTCCCTCCCATCAGCAGTGATCAGAGATTGCTAGGACTAGGAATTGTTCCTACTGAGATCTTTGTCAGAACTAGTATGCCTCTGAAATATTCCAGCTTTGACAAAAATACATGTTTTTGTTAATGTTCATAAGAATGTGACAGTAGTTCACAGCAGTATTCTGTCTCTAACAATAGCTGTAAGTGGATGATTAGGGGCCAGAAGAGCAGATAAACAATACTTCTCCTCACTCTCCCCAGCACTCTCACAGCCTCCAGCTATTTTCAGCTCAGGGGATTTCCTGAGCCTGATGTAGTTTGTCCATTTAGTTAATGGGACACTCTTCCAAGTATTTGTTCAGTCTCCCATTGAGCCCATGTAAAATTTTTGTTCAGCTCTGCCCTAGCTGTAAAAGTTCTTTCAGATGCCATTGATGGCAATATAAGAAAAGTAAAATAACAACTTTTAAAGATTCATTCCGTGGATGGAGTTCCCCAAATATTCACCTCTGTCCTAACACTAGTTTTTGTCAAGCTCTGTTAAATTCCATGAGAGCAGAGCTGAGTCAGTATAAGCATTCAGCAATGACTACTGCTTTAGGGAGTTTTATTTCTTGGGAGTCCAACCCAATGTGCTTTTAAATTGGCCTACTAGTGCCAAATCAGAACCTTTTAAGATTTTTGCAAAGATGAACACTCAAGGGATGAGCCACCTCAGGCACTTAAAAATGGTCATGACTTCTAAGCTTAAACTTGTATTCAGCAAAGTCTGTAAAGCTAGGTTATTTCTCTTATCCAAGTTTAGAAAATTCTGCATTATGCGAGTATCTTTTTTAAGTAACAGTGCTGCAATGATGATCTAATACTGTCTTCTCCATCAGAACAAACTGAAGAAACAGAGGTCTATCAGGATCTTTGCTGGCAGCATCTAAGTGATGATTTTGTTTGTAGTCGACCTCTGGTTGGAAAGCAGACTACATATACTGAGTGCTGTTGCCTATACGGTGAAGCCTGGGGCATGCAGTGTGCACTGTGTCCTATGAAGGAGTCAGGTAAGGAAACGTACATGTCAATTCTTGGAATGAACTCTGAAACACTTAATCAGTTTAATCCCTTGTATTTATACTAGGGCTACTAACATAAGAAAGAACAAAAAACCTAACCCTTCAAGAACTAATGGAAATTTTTCTCATTAATTAAGGGGAAATCATTACAGTCTAGATTTTTAAAATTTAGCTGCTTTTATTTTTTGGCACTTATAGGACCCCTTTCCTTCAGGTGGAACTATCAGTCATTGGCAGTTTAGAACCTCAGTGGAAACAGGAAGGCATTTTAAGGGTAGCAGAGTTCCTTAACATGACTGACAAATTAAAAACCATCTATGAAAATACAGATGCAGTTCACATGCACACACACGCATGATACTCAACAGGCTACATAACTGGTTTGGATTTTTGTTGCTGGTATTATACATTCAGATGCATTTTTCAGTGCGATATTCTGCCAGGCTGGCTGCAATTAGATATGTTTGCCTGATAAGTATCTGATAAGTTGTCGTTTAGAATCGCTAACCTATCAAAGTATGAGTTGTTATTATATGGCTATATACTCAGATATTATCAAATGTATAGATGAGCAATTTAAGATAGATAAGGGAAATGGAGTACCAATAAGGACTGAAGAATTTCCAGGGAATATAACTTAATGTTAAAGAAAGCTGACTGACAGTCATATTTTTAAAAGACTGTATTTTGTTTACGTGTTTAGAAATTAGACATTGTTCCAAGATATTTCAGGTAGAAGCTGCTTCTTGTGGTGACTACAAAAGCTAAACAGATACAGACAGAAATGTTGTCATTGACACACAGACTTACTTCTGGGGACTAGGGACTGGAGAAGAGACCAGTGGAAGCAGCATAGGTATATGTCATGCTGTGCCTGAGGTATGTCAGCCCTGGTATATACAGTCTGGTAGCATACTAACTTCTCCCCCATACAAACTATTCCAAGGTTTGGATGTAGTTTTCTTACTACAAATGTGTCTTTCAGAAATATCATTTTCCATGTAGGAATACCATGCTACACTGGTAAAGCATTTTATTCTGATCATACCTGGATTTTCACATGGGCTTGTGTTACTCTAACCATAATGTTGTGGCTAAAGCAGTACATGTTTTACTTGTAGCAAGAACCCTGGACTTAAAACTACATAGAGAAGCTCAGTGAAGCATTAATGTGGTTGTTTGTGTCTGCTTGGGTTTTATGTTTTTATAATTTACTTGCAAGGTCTCTGAACCTGTTCTTATATATCTTTACTTGTGTGAGTTTGCTTTGGAAGTGCAGCAAAAAGTGCCTGATTTTGATGATGTTGGCTGGAGTAAGTGCTAGCTGATGCTTACCCCAGAAAGAGACTGAAGAAGAAAAACAGGGCATGACAGCAGTTTTATTTATGAGATATGGAAATCTCTGAAATGTCTTTGTCAGAACAAATCTTATAGGAGGACATTCCCAGGCATTGAATTACTACACCTGCTAGAATAACAATTGCAATGGAACGAAATGTAATAGTAAAAAAAATACAAGGCAGTAGCTAATAGCAAGAATTGTTGCTATGACCTGGAGCTCCTCAGGTGGAAAAATAAAGCAGAATAAAGTTTTTCTTTGTACAAAGTTAATCACATGGTGACAGTGACCCATCTGTGTCATGCAAGGATGCAATCCTGAGAGAAGGAAGGAAAGCTGTTCCTGAGAGAGTTCAGGTAGGTACAAGACTTGCTTCTGAAGATTTCTACCTAGTTACATTTAAAGCAGGATAAATCTGAAAAGGAACAGAGAAAGACTACCAAGATGGTCAGGGAATGGAGAACCTGTCTTACAAGGGAAGACAAAAAAAGCCAAACCTAGATGCAGAACAAAGGCTGAAAATGGTAAGACTCCCCGCTACAGCATGATCATGGAGGATTCCCACAAGTTTTAAGTTAAATAACAGTGCTGATGTGAGGAAAAAATTGGAACAAGTTCCATCTGAACATATTTAGGCTTGAAATTAGATGGATTTTGATCATGAGGACCACAGGATTCTGGAGCAGCAATCCTGTGACAACAGTGGGGTGCAGATCCCAACTAGGTCTATGAAGAAACTTGAGAAATTCATTAAAAAAAAAAGACATAAAGGTTCCTGATGGATAACATGATATTAATGTCACTTGGATGACCCTCAGTCAAAGCTGAAGAGCATTATGTTGGATCACAACATCTTTCTTCCTCCGGACGTAAGATAATTTTTACGTGAAGTTTAATATGCATTGAAAAGTATCTGCTTTAACTGAAACTATGAGGCATACTTTGATCCCAAATACTTTAAATCATCAGATTGGAATGTAGATGGTTAAAAAAATAAAAACATATTGAATCTTTATTATGTCAGAACAAACATACAAGTTTACATTTCTTAGTGGAGGTAGTATATGCTCATGTGTCCTCACACACACGTGCACACACACACAGAGAAACCTGGAAGCCTTTCTCTGTTTTCAGGAACATTTACCAAGAAAAATTCAAAGCTGACTGAACTGAATAAATGATTCATCTGACATGTCTTCAGTTTGTAGCATTTAAAGTGATATCATTGGCTCGAGAGAGTGCTTTCACACCTCTGGGCCAGCAGGTCACAGGTTCAAGTCCTGGCTGGGGAACCTGGAATTTCTCCATTTTTAAACACTTGTGTATTGTGTTGGCAAATTTACTACTGAAGGATTTTGCTTATTTCCCAAGTTAGGGGCATTCTGAAGATTTGTTACACATGTTAAATAAGACCTGGGGATGTGAAAAGCGTTATCACCGGAAGACTTTCACCATGAAATGGGCTGGATCATAGAACAGATCATTCACTCATCTGTGGTTTCCTTCTACCTTGTTTATACTCCCCTTGTATTTGAAGATCTAGATGCTGCACTTAGAAAGAAGGAAATACAGGCCTACCATCATAAGTGATACATTTGCAAGTCCCTTCTAAAACAAATTCACACTTTAATAAAAATAACCTCTAACTTTGGTGTCCTAGCTTTTCTTGAAAACACTTCCATTTTTCATGACAAGATTTAAATTTCCTGCTTAAGTAGCATCCAGCATAAAACCAGTCAGAAATAGAGAATTTTTGTAAGAATTGATCCATATAAATGAAAAAGAAATCCAGCCTTTCATCAGCATGAAAACAGAATTTACGTAGTTGCTAAGATTTCTAAAATCTACTAATGGGTGCTTGATCAAACAAACCCCACTGAAAATGACACTAAACATCAGAGCCTGAGACAAATAAGTAGCTCCTGTTGAAGTATTGCAACAACAGTAAGACTGACAGGTATTTTGATGACAATATCAAGGAACAAACTCAAAATACTAGTTCAAAATCCTGATCAAAATAGTGCAAGCGTACTCAATCACATCACTACAGTTCTTACTTGTACAATCACTTTTGTGGGGCCGGCCTTCTTGTCATTAAACGAAGGAAGCAAAGACATTGTTTTCAATTACATTGGTTCTAACATTATGATCTTATGATATCATCATAGTACAGATAAAGGCTTTCAGAGATTGCATCCGATACCAAAATGTTAACTACTGAAATGTATTCTCTCTGGGCTCATTGTGGTGGTAAGCTGTACTTGCCCAAAGACCATTTAGTAATTATCCTTAAGAAACCTCTGTGTTATTTGAGGTTTGTCATTTGCAATCTGCAATAATTGACCAATTGAGGAAAATTAGAAAATTGGATACTTTTGTTTTAGATAACAAAAGCAAAACATCCTTTCTTCATTGCATGCACCCCCAAAAAAACCTGTCAGATGACCTGCCTTCAGAAATTCTGCTTCCTTGGTCAATTTACTATTAGTGCTGTAAGACTCAACTGTCTCCATCCGGAGTCCATGCTCTAGTAACTGGCAGCAGGTCAGGCACCGATGGGTTTAGCAGCTGGGTCAAAGCATCCATGCCAGACAACAGAGCAACTGGCCAAGTCTGAAAAAATCTGGAATCTAAAATAAGGCCATACACATCTCATATTAACCTGAACATGTAACACCTGAATTATAAACCTGCTGAGCCTCCAGAAGCTGTGGTGAGACGCTTATGGCACTGGAGTGGATTTTTAGGCAAGGAAATTTGAAGGGAGGAGATAGAAGTAACAGCTAGAAAATGTTGAGTAAGGTGGTGTGCTGGGGTCAGTGTTTAATTTAGAGAGACTGCCTATTTTTGTATTTGTAAAATGATCTTCGGAAACCTGTCTTGGAGTTTGTTATTGCACTGCAGTACCACCTTTGCTTCAGTAACACCTTAGGATGCTAGGAAGGTGGAATTAGGTGCCCTTGAACTAAAGATCTGCTAGTCTGTTAAGGAGGGTGCTTTCTCCTTTTGTAGGTGGCTGCCTGGAGAAGTTTTGATACGGAAAAAACGGGTAGGGTAGGACTGGGACTCTGCAGTTTTAACGGATGTTTTAATAACTATTTATTGAGGGTGGGGATACATTACTACATCTATAACTAAGAACTTGTTGGTGTCTGACTACTAAGATAGTGTCATGAATACATTCTTAGGCAACTGTAAAGGACACAAGCATTCAGTTTATCAGCCTCCTTATTTGTGTAACCTTCTACATACCTTGTAGTCTTTTACTGTAAGTTTTAAATTCTAGTAGTTTGTGGGTTTTTATGGAACCACTTTATATTTAGATCTGTGGAAAGTACAATGGTACTTTCAGTACTTTCCAGTCAGTAGATGTTACAGATGTTCTGTGGGACTAGGAGTCGCATAAAGAACTGCTGAAGACTCATGTTGTACTTGAAGTTTCTCTTTATCTCTACCTTAGCATTTGCAAGACTAGGAGAACACTAGGGTGTGGGTAGTGGGTAACGTGAATCATCTGGGGTGTTGTATCATGTAGGATTTCTCTTGGCCAATTTCACGTGTGTTTGTTTTTTTTTTTTACACAGAAACCCACATCTGTGCTGGTCTTACCAGTTTCCCCTTCCAGCAGGAAAGAGAAATAGGCACCCTTAGCATTAGATTCCTCTGACCTGTTCTAGACATCTACTTTAGGATGAGATAGTGTCCTAGAAGTGGTTATGTCTTTCCATGGACTAAAAAGGGACACTGGATGACTACTTCAGGTGCAGACCCTTGGAGATGCCTACATGTAGTTGTTGAATTTTACCCTTTCTGGCAGGACAAATTGTTTGGATTGCATTTTTGTTGCAAGGAACTTTGTATCCTTTGTAAACATTATGAGTTAGTTCTGGGCTGAGCTTTCATGTTATGAGAACATGGTGTTCCCTTCGTGTTTCCTGGCTAATGTCACTCATGATCTGGAAGTACAGGGAAAACTGATGTGTGTAAAGGATGAGTTTCCATCTGTCTTAAACTTCTGAGATGGTAAAGAACAGCAGGGAGGCACTGGATTCATTTCTGCAGACCATCGTTCGTCTTTCCATTTAGGATGGCATTGTGCCTCCTTCCTTTCTGGACAAATGGATTATCCTTTGGGCTCAAAATATTACAGTGATTGGGCCTTGAATATTCAAAGTCTTATGCTCAGTTGTGCAGATTTTTGGCTGCTTTCATGTCTGTTGATGGTGATTTTCAGTGCTTTTTCTGAATTTTAGGAGAGACATGCAGAATAGCCTTGGAAGGGTTTTCCTCATGGAACCTCACATTCTAAGTGTACATGGGAGCCAGCAAGGAGTTAGAAAGCCATCTGCAAGGTTGTGGCAGAAACGACCTGACTCTTACTACAACTTTTAATAATCTACGTTGAGCAGTAGGAGAGAGAAGATTGTTTTAAGAAGTTTGAGCAGCCTTAGTTGAGGAACAAAAGGTGACTACCAAGAGGTTTTTAAATAATCAGGTTGGTAATTACTTCAATTTTAACAAGAATTTTATATCCACTGTGAGCTTTTCTTCAGTGATTCCATTTAGAGTATCTCCATGTGAGGATATGAATATCCTTCTTAAATCATGAAAAAAATCCTTTAAGACTGGTACCTTTCCCTTTTTCTTTAGCACCAAGAGTTGTAGAATATATGTGAATGCTGAGCACCACAAACCTCAGAATCTGTTCATGGAGGATGTCAAATGATCTAAATTGTCAAATGGCACAATCTAAATGTAGAGCGGAAATATCTTCAGCTTTGGTTCACAGATGATGCAATGTCCTGAGAGAGCATAAGTTTAACCAATTCAGACTGATGTCCAGAATCTGTGGTTGGGAAGGGACATATATTACATGTAATAAATGCTTTCTTGGCTTTGTCCTTCTCTCCAGTGATTTCTTCCATGGTGAAACTGTTGCGTTCTTAAATAATTTGAAGGAACTGCCTTGGTGTTGATAGCTTTGGCTCCTTTTTTTGTGTGTGTGATGGTGACAATTCTGAGGAGCTGGAACAGAAATAAAGCTTGCTTTATGGGCAGGAGGTAGGATTGGCTGTGGTGCAGTTGTTTCATAGTTATGTCAGGAAAAGCTTTTTTATATATAATATTTTGCTTTAAATACATGAAATATGGAGTATTTTTTCTGACTAGAGAATACAAATAAGGTCCACACAGGCTTGTGCAGTTACAACAACTGTATATGCAAATTAGATGCACATTTGCACAGCTGCACTTGTGCTAACAAACACCTAAAAGCCAGTCAGTCCATCCAATTTATGTTGCGTCGTCTCTGTCAGCCTAGCTTTCATCACCAATTACAGCTAACATCTGTGCCAGTACGCATGTGCGTCTAGCTGTAATCCCCTAACATGCTTGTTTTACATGCACACATCTGACTTTAAAAACGTCCTTTACATTTTTGGAAGCATACATCAGCTTCCTTTTATAATAGCTATCCTAAGTTATACAACAAGCTGTCTCAATGCTTCATTTGCAAGTTATGAGAAAAACTTAGAAACATATGGAGCAATGTAGACTAAATTATATTAAAAATACAAGTCTCTTTTTCTTCTTGAACCACAGTTGTATTGTCCCCGATCACAGCCAGGAGATGAGCGAGCAGAGAAAATAAATCCATATAGAAAAAGGTTTTATCATTGATTGTGAATTACAGAAAATGCCTTTTTTTTTTTCCTTACATGAAAGATTATTTTGAAAGTGAGCATTAATTTCTGTGACAACTGCAATGTTTTTGTCATTCAGGGGTAGTTACAGATTTTCCCTTGCTCTCTGCCCCTTACCGCCCTCTTGATCTAAGTCTCCTACTGTCATCTCCCTAGGACAATATCGTTCTGTTCTCTCGTTTGTATACTTGCTGCAACTTTCTGTGCACCAGTCGTGCTTTTACCCACAAATCTTACAGCACTCTCATTTAGTTCCCTTCCCTGGAAAATTGTGACCAACATAGAGCACAGTGACCCAAAATAGGAACGTAGCATAGCAAGGGGAAAAGTTTAGAACAACAGAAATTGGACGTGCACATGTGTCTTGCCGTAACTTGTTCTATCCTCCAGAGGGGACTCTGATGGGTTCGTTTTTCTCAGCTATCCAAGTCTCTAGTTCACCTTATTTCAAAACGCTGGTTCTTGTGATCTTTCCAGAATGTGGCCCCCCGAATGCCTTTCAGTCCTTGTACTCTCGTCTCTGCTCACCCTTTTCTTCCCTGGGGAAAAAAAAAAAAGACAAGCTCAGCAAGGTGGCATAGATAACTTGCCATTGTTACTGGTCCTGAATGCCTGTTGGTTTCTTAGGTGGGTTGCTGTTGCTCTCCTTGGGTTTATCTCCTGAGCATCTAGTAACTGAATCAACACATTACAAAAGGCAAGAGATAAAGTCTATGCTACTCAGACATCGAAACAGAACATACAGTATTAAAAGAGTATTATACGTAATTCTAAATCATCACAGTATGTATCAAAACAATGATATAAATTGTACATAAGGAGGATAGGTGTATACATTCTAAAGTTACTTAAGACTATTAATGCTCTGTTAGCTTTTGTATTAAAGCTCTATATACAAATAATGTGTAAATTATTAAAAGATTAGAGTGTATTAACAAACGGTTAATTAAGCATAATAGACTTCAAGATGTTAATAGATTATTACAGTTACATATATAGCCTTGTAGAAGACCTTGATATAGTTACAACTCCTTGTAACAAATACCAAGTTTACAGTATGTCCTAAAACAGCTCTTCATCATTTTGTAGCCACTAATTTACTCATAATGAGACCTAAAAATGCAGACATCCAGAACTTGATTGGCAAAGGACCAGTATGGCAGGAAACAAGTTTCTATTGTCAGTATTTCTTTATTCTTCTTTAGATAATAAACAACTTCGCATTGGCAAATGTGCAATATAGAATAGTCTTGCACAATCTTCTAACTACCCAAATCTCTTGTACATGAGAGCTCCAGCACTATGGATTTTCAGATGTTTTGACTGCTTCCTTCAGAAGAAAAACATTGTTTCTATTACCGGTATCACTAAGTGCAAAATTAGCACTGGGTAATCTGAGAAGCCAGTGTCCACATTCTATCCAATCCTTTCCATCAGATCACATTCATGTGGAAGAAATAGTGATCCCTCAGACCTGCTTGCCTTGTCCCCTTGCCATTTACTGACTGGTTTTGTGTGGAGGTTTCTTCTACACAGGCCAGATGAATTAGTATTTTGCAGCAGAGCATAGATTTTCTTGGCCAAGAACATCTGCGTGCATCTGTGAGAAAGTGCTTTTACACTTCTGCACAGCTTTTCTCTGTGTACGTATCAGAGCCCTTGGGCATAATGAATAGCTCAACACAAAACAATGAAGGAGTCCGTCTGAGATGATAACCTGGCTGTCCCCATAAGTGGATGTTATTTGGGGTTAGATGTGGGGAAGGAAGAATAGGGTGTTTCTGGTCCTATGACAGCTCTTAAAACTATGCTGATTGTCACAGTATCTCAGTGGGAAGCTGTGCATTAAGGGATGTAAGTAACATTTGCTATATGCCGTTTATTTTCTCATGCTGGCTTTGTTTCATGTGCCATGGGATGTCTTTCCTGGGCAGTGTACTTTTTCACCTGGGAAAGGAGGGGTTTGTTTGAATATAATTATTACTGTATATAAATATATTCTGGAGGATGCACATTGGTGGAAATCACCTTGCACTTGAAGCAGAAGGTGGCGAGATTTACAGTGATTTGTAAGTTCTCTGGGGAGTTCATTCTGCAGACTCAGACTGGCACCCATGACAGCTCTGCGAGGTGTACAGACAAGCTTTGCTTGTACTGTACAGTCTTATGCTCTCAAAGAGCCAAGTTGTTGACCACAGAATTCAAACAGACTTTTTGAACGCTTCTTGTTTTCAGTACAAAATAAAACCCTGTTCCAGGTGGAGGAGATACTACCTGTGAAAATAAAATGACAATGCTGGGCAGCAAGTGGGGCTGTGCTCTGCACTGTCTAGAGGCAGTCTGGATTTATCTAGCTATTTGCTGTCTGGGACAGTTCTACACAGCATGAGGTTTCTGGCTCTGTAACCATCTGCAATTCTTGGATTTTGTATCTGCTTAGGGCTTTTTTTCCTCTCTCTCTTTTGGTGGTTTTCTTTCCCGTCCTTACTCTGCCCGATTCTCAGAACACGGGCAATCTTCACAGAAACAGATGCTAAATAGTCTGTAGCAACAGTAAAGGAGCACCTGGATTGCTGTATTTTAACGTTTCTATTTTCAAATAAATTGTCTTGTATATATTTTAGTAAATGGTAATGGAAACAGAGGTGACGCAATAAATCAAAAAATTAAAAAATCAAACTCTACATCAGCATTTCAGACATGGACTCTTGACACCTAAAATAAAGAGTTGCTTTGGTCTGCTTCAACTTGTGTAGTCTAACTATTGGAGAGAGGCAGAAAATCAGAGTATAACTATTTTTCCTGTGTATTTCCTCTTGCCCTTTGAGGTTCAAGGAGACTTTGAACAGCACTCATACTTAAGCCTGTGGTTTGAAGATACAGTTTGCAGATGAGTGTGTGCTATTTTAGAAGGATTTTTCATTCTGCGATTTCTGCAGGTTGGCTGACAGTGCCAGCAATATGGCCCCACCTGCTCCAGTTTGCTTCCTTTGGGGTAGCTTCTGCTAGCAGCCACGATGGTCTGGGGTAGCCTTTGTTCCACCAGAATGAGGAGTGTAACCATAGCTAGCCCTGGAGAGGGGTGCATTGGCAGCAGGATACACAGCATCCCTCTGCTCTTGCTTCCCCTACAGGCCAGAAGAACCTGACCCATAACTTTTTGTACAGTTATTGACTCAAATCTATCCCTGGTGTTATCCCTATTATGACTTAATAGTCTGTGTTTGGCTCATTAACATTTTAATGACATTCTTCTTGAAGAGAGAATGCTTTGTGGAAATTGCAGATTTATGGTGTTTCTAGGAAGATAAGTTCATTTCCAGCTAATATGAACCACAGCTCACTGGGACTAATGTAATGCAGCCTGTGTTACAAGTGTGATTAGTTTTATATCCTATTTTCTTTCCCCCCTCAGAGGATTATGCCCAGCTGTGCAACATTCCTGTTCCAGGATCTCGACGGCCATATGGACAAGATGCTTTGGTTGACTTTGAGGAGCACTACACTCCAGAAACTAATCCATACTTTGTTGAAGACCGTAAGCAAGTTTCTCTGTTATGTAAAATACTTGAAACGAGGATTGTAACTTGGATTATTTCCCTGTAGCTGGCTTCATTCTTCTGTTTGCTTCTGAGTAATGTGGCCTATTTATGTTTTAGTTATTCCTATGACACTAGCTTTCAGTCAGGTGTTCTAGTTCAAGAGCCAGTGTTGTATACGAGTCCAGTTGGGCTCAGAGTACAATATTAATTTTTAATATAGTGAAATAGTTTGTGCCAAGTGTACTAAATTTGTATTTACCAACAGATTTACAGCTACAGGTCAAAAGGATTGCCAGTTTTCCTTCTCACAAATTAATTTTCCTTTGGAGCATGGGACAGATTTCTTCAGAGTGCATTTAGTTTAAAAGAAAAAAAATAAATCCCTTCACGCCAGCTTTCCATGATTTTCCAGCAGAATTTATATGGCGGAAACGGAAAGCAGGCAAGTCGTTCTCACTGAACGGAGAAAATGTACAGCGCAGTATGATCAGAGAGCATGCATGCATGTAGCCTTCAGGCTAGATGGAATGGCCTGCCGAGCAGGGTGTGAGGGATTGTATACAGCATCTCAGTTGTACTGCAGGAATATCAGGGTTCTTTACGGTCTGGCACAGCTCATTGTTAAGACTTGTGGGAGAGGAAGGCTTACAGATCTCAGCATCTTCCTCAAAATCAGCCACCCTGTACAGATCCAGCGTATTTCATCATAGTTTTAGAGAAGAAAAGTGGAGCTATCAGAAGGAACTGGTAATTTCCCGTGCTTTAAACACATGGGCTACAAGTTGCCACTACGCTCTTTCCCAAAGTGCTTCTCCTGAACAAGGAGTTATTTTCAAAGTAACGATAATAGGTCAAACCAGGGCGGGAGGATTACAACACACTATTAGAAGGGTGATATGCATTTCTTGCGCACATTGCAATTTATGCATTTATACAGACTACACAAATCATTTCTATCTAGCATCTAAATGACCTTCTAGCTCTACACAGAATTGTAAAATGTCTTTTTCTTTATATCCAGGTGATTTTAATTAAACAGTACTGCGTGTCGATGTCTAATTGAAATGTCACACAGATGATAACTACCAAACACAATGAAAAGCCCAGAAAGATGACAGGGTAACCAACGTGATAGATAAAATACTGAGTGGGAGAGAAGCACTTCACAAGTTACAAGCAGCGGTGAATAAATAAGATAAAATTGTGGACAGTTTTGCATCCACAGCTGAGTCCACTGTCTTAGGGACAGAGGCTTAAGAGCTCATGTTTCTTGCTCCCATCCTATCACTGAATTGGATACAGTGGCAAGCAAATGTGTAAGAAACCCCAAAAACAACAGCTGTATGACTCTGTCCTGCTTAGAGGCATATTCCCTGACAGATACAGTTGCCACATGTTTAGGGCATCAAAGTCTTCAAGGTCACAATCCTGCTGCGGTCTGCATGAGGAATACGACAATACCTCCCATCCCATGGCAGGGCCATGTATTTCAATGTAATATTTGTCACCTGTGTGTAAACAACTTCTACAGAACCAAACACACGTATTAGAATTACAACCTGGGTCCCATCCAGCTGTTTTGAAGGAGAATATTTTGTGAAGTAGAACTTTCTGTGAGTGATAAATATTTTGGTTTTAGCTAGTTAAAATTACAACATACTGTATTTATGAGAGAGAGAGGAAAAAATATGTATATATGTGTGTACATCTATATATGTGCATATATTCTATATGTCAAATAAATTATGCCTTTTCTGTATTTAAAAAATATCTATGTATTGGGGGGTACCTTTCACTTTCTTGGTACTGTTTTCTAAATTAGCACTTCTTAGTTAGAATTAGATCTTCACTGTAAAGGACCATCATGAGCCCTCTGCAAGCTCTATTGAGGACTTGAGAACATAATGAAAATTGGTCAAGTTTCTTACAACATTGTAACTATACCTCACGACAGTCTGCTTAATATCCTGAGTACTGTTGCACTGAGATGTGATTTACTAGGTTCATGGAAAAGATTGTAATGTTACCCACTTAATGTACACTTGTATACATCCTATGTATGTGTATGTTCTTGAGATGTGGCATATGTCAGCAAGTACTTATGCCATGTTATGTGTTCAACATCTCCAGAATTTATTCAGTGTATGACTGACCAGCATGATCCTTACTAAGAATCCCATCATGCTAGAGAAAATCCAGGATAGAAACAATGTGTGTAGTCAAAGAGCAGGGGGAGTGGAAATGACAGTACAGAAGTTAAATGGAGGACGATACAGAAAGGGCAGAGTAGGAAAGGCAAAGCAGGACAAGAGAAAAGAGGGCCTCAATAACCAAGACAGGATGAAGTAAATATAAAAAGACAGGAGAACAAGCACAAGGAAAGGGAGAAATTCATATTGCTAGGTAGCATTGCAAATCTACGTGTCACAACTGTTGCAACAATATCAATCAGTAAACAGATTTTAGATAAACCAATCGTTTGTTTGTGGAGTCACTATATTAATTATATTAGTTATGGGGCAGATAGGGAGACGTATCCTACTCTACTCCACTCCAGCTCCAACTTCCCCTCCATTTCTATGCTATATATTCGTTATGCTGGTAAACCTACAACTCCCAAATGCTCTTGACTTTTTCCTCAAGTCTTTTTGATGTGATGGGCTGCCATCTGCAGTCCTGTTACATCACTGCTCCATGAATAGAAAGCCAGTTAAAAAACTTGTGCAGGACTAACAGGAGTGATTCAGTCCTAGAGAGAATCTCTGAACATGTAAAAATGTCAAATAATTTTTTAAGTATAAATCCTTCCTTATACATAAAAGCATAGCTGTCAAAAAAGCCTTAAGACAGGGAGTACAAAAGGCATTGTACAAACCAGTGAATGCAAAGACAACCCTCTAGCTTTGACTACTGACCATCTAGAATTATGACAAGGAGCAATTGGTAGATTATGGGTATTTGTACTGGCACCAGTCACTGAAGTACCAGCCAAAGGGTTATTAACCAAAACCACAACAGGAAAGCAGTCTCTGATTTCTTCTTACTTTCCTTAAGGCAGTCGAGATTGATTTTTTTTTTTTTTTTTTTTTTAAAATACGTTTTCTTCTAGATCAATTAAAATACATCTCTTCTCCCCTACACACACCTTATTTTTCTAGAATATTGTTTTAAGGAACTTTTACTGCAAACTGCACTACCACCTCTTACCTTTGTTTCCATGAAGGTTGATACACATACCAATTCAAATAAAAGGTGCTATTTAGAAAACACTGATTTATCCTTTAAAAAATATACTGTCAAATTATGCAATTTCCTTTACAAAAAAAAAAAATCACAGATTTTTAGCACAAATTAAAAACTTAAGAGTTCACAAAGTAATTCAGTTTTCATCTTGAAACATATCACAGCACTTTTCTAGTGCATTTAAAACTCCAGATGGTGCAGAACTGCTAAAGCTGACCTATTTTCTCCAAAGTCAAGTCACATTCCAGTAAACTTCTGAGAGAATTTCAGACTCTCACTATACATTTGGGTATACTGATTCAACAGCTCTGTAACTAACTTGTTTTCAATTCTTTCTCCACCCAGGTTTTCTGAACAGCTTTGAGGAGTTACAAGCAGAGGAATGTGGTATTCTGAATGGATGTGAAAATGGCCGATGTGTAAGGGTCCAGGAAGGCTACACCTGTGACTGCTTTGATGGTTATCACCTGGACATGGCCAAAATGACTTGTGTTGGTGAGGATAGCATATTACTTCATCTTCTTTGTTAGTCTGTCAGTTTACTCAGTCACTTGACCTAAGGAGGGGCTAGAACAAAGGGGTTACAGGTGATCACCTAAATTATATTAAAGATGCCAACGTTGTTTGATTTACTGCAAAGGCTAGTAAATATTGTTAAAGAAATAACTACGTTGGTGTTCCTCAGTTCATCTTGGTCATTACAGCTGTGTTCAGTTACGTGCCTAGAAATGAGCAGACACACATTTGTGTAATGAAGCTTAAACTTATATCAATAATTTAACACTAACATATACAGAACAAATGTTTTTATAAGGCTTTAGTGAGCTAAGAGGATGGAACTGGATCCAGAGTAGAAAAGTAATTTTAAGAGCAGATTTTTAGAGTGGCTGAATCACCTAAATATGCAGATAACCACTTGGTGGGGTTTGGTCCCTGTTCTCACTGATTTCAACAGTCAACAGACCTCACTATTCCTCTCACTCTCCAGCTAGTAAATCTGCACAACTACTAACCAGGACATCTAATGACTATGTCTTCAATTAAAACAACAAAACATGGGAACAGCAAGTGTCAGTGAGAAGATGAAGCAAAACAACACCCCCCAGCGTATAAGCCTAGTAGAGACGGTGCGCGGGTATTTGCATTTAAGGTCTATACTAACCTTGCTTAGCATTATGCTTCATAACCCACAGCTGAGGTCTCCCAGCTGTATCATGATAAAATGCCTGCATCCCTTGCAATCTTTAGGACATTACGGCAAGCTGGCCTCCTTAGTGAGAAAAGATGTAGCTTCCTATTTCAGGCCAGTGCTGCACAATATTGAGTGCAGGTAGTTTGCTGTTCACAATTTAGTTGACAACACCGACAGCTCCTAAAGTATTTCGTCTTTTAAAATACAGATATTATACTAGGAACTTAGAGCTTCTTTCTTATAAGCCACTTTTCAGTCATCACATAAAAACCTGTAAGTGATTATTAAATTTTTGTTTTGCAGCTTAGGCTGTATTTGGACTTGGTCATCTAACAGTTTAAGGCCATGTAATACACTGTTATTTCCTATGGTAACTTCCACCTCTTCCCAATAAAATACTCTTCTGTTATAGCTTTTGACCCAGCCTAATTCCACCTGATCTGAACTGCAAATGTAGTTCTCAGTGTATTCATAGAGCATATTCTACTCCTGACAATGCTGGAAATACATAAGTTCTACCTACACACCAGACTTAAGTGCGTGTGTTTTGATGTCCCCTTTTTGCAGATGTGAATGAGTGCAACGAGCTGAACAACAGGATGTCTCTCTGCAAGAATGCCAAATGCATTAACACAGAAGGTTCGTACAAGTGTTTGTGTCTCCCAGGGTACGTACCTTCAGACAAGCCAAACTACTGCACACCGCTGAACTCAGAACTAGACAGTGAACTGGAGTAGAGGAAAATCTCCATATCCTAAGCCCATATACTCTGCACTGTATAAAGAAAAAGAAGAAAAGTATTTAACTTGAGAAGAGAAGGCACCAGAGTAGCAAACGTAAGGGGAGAAAAGAATTAAAATGTGTCAAAGGTGAGACATGATGGGCTGACTGTATATCAGCTTCACTGAAGTGACAGACCAAATGGACACATTATGCTGTATGAAAGAACCAATCAAGTATATAGTGTGTTCATAAGAAAAAAAGTATCTTTGAAAATAAGCAAAAACAGTGCTGTTATTTTAAACAGAAGAGCTTTGGTTTTTTTGTTTGTTTTTTTTTTTTTTTTTACTATTGCTTGATTAATTTGGCATTTAAATAGTGATGGAAATATTTTATATTACTACGTCATTTTTTGATTGTTCAGTTCCTTGCCTACTGTTTCTTTTCAGACCTTTTTTCTGATCAGTACAAATTCTATGATACAGATATTCTTAGGCCATTTTATAAGAACTGTTACACAGGGTAATGCTCCTCCTTCTCTGGAACATTGGTCAGTGACTTTTTTTTAATTTGCTAGTTGTCTGCCCTGTGGAGCAGGCACCATTTGTTTTCAAATGTTTATATACCTTGGCGAAAAGTCCTTATATTCATTTTGTATTCTGTATGGTTGTTACTGCACTTAAAGTCTTTAGAACCTTTCTTGCCAAGTTCAAAGCTGCTAGTGGACAACATTGGATTCCTTTTGTACATTAAAACAAAAGATTTTAGCTCACGTCTGTATTGTAATGTGTAAATTGAACACAAGAGAGATCTTGTATGATTACCCTAACATATTAAAGCTGTATATTAAAACTCAATAAAATCACCTTTTTTTTTTTTTAGAAAAAAGCTATTTACTAATTGTAGGCGTTTTTCTTCTTTTATTGGGGTTTATGTTACAAGAATCAATCCCTCAGGTGTTTACAGTACTAGAATTAATTTACATTACAATAGTTATAAGTTGTCTGGCTGGTTTTTCCTTCTCATGCTGTTTTAATAAGACCAGAATCTGAATTAGTTGATGCCTGAAGTTAGGCTTCCGGAGGGAAGATTTGAAACACAGACCTACAGAAACTGTTTGACTTGGAAGCTGATTCCCATGGAATTTTTCTTCTTTCCTGGTTTAGGCATGTTTCCCACTAAATCTGCAAATAAGGCTCTTCAGTATGATGGCCTGGTTTTCAGAAAATACTGAAGAGAAGGAGGAGGATTTCCTTTTCTTGATGAACTGTACCTTCTCATCATCTCTATTTTTCAGTGGAAGGAGAGAAAAAGATTAGGAGACTGACAGATGTTTCACTTTGACCTTCTCCAGAGTGAAGGAGTTTGCTTTGGAAATCCCGAAACAGGTCCTTTTGATATTTTCCAAATGAAACATTTTTGCTGTGTCTTTTAGACCTGCCCTGCATTAAAAGGAAAGGGATAACATGAGACTTTAAAAAGTGGGTCAGATTGGGTCCAATTGTCCGAAAATTAGATTTTTATTTCTCGATTCACCAAAAGAAGAAATACTTGTTTTGGTTCTGAATCAAATTTCTTTTCCAATATTTAGGTCAGCCACTGAACCAAAAATATCATCAGTTGTATTCCTTTCAGTACTGCGCACTCAGTAGATCTCATTAAAGCCCATGTGCCTGTTAGCGTGCAGAAGCATCTGTCCTTCCCAGGGCACCTCCTCTCTATCTGCTGGAATTTAACACTAGGACTAGTGAAGATACTGTACGTCTAAGATCTGATGGTATGTTAAAATGCAAGAAAAATTTCTGAATAAAATTGTGGGGGGAGGGATCTTTAAGGAAGAGACTCTTTGTGAAGTGCCCAACTTCCTTGACTTTTCTAGAATTAAGCAGGAGAGGGGTGGAGGGCCAGTTGCTCTTAGACAAAAGAGTACAAACACTACAGTTGGTCTATAATTGCAAAAAAAAAAATTGATTCTTGCTTACCTTCTGTGGTTAAGGAGGAAGGAAGGAATGTCTGGTTTTACTAGGGAGTTCCATAACTAAAGAGTTCTTAGTTGTCCTGCTTAAGGTTAATCCTACGATCTTAATAAAAACCAAAGTCACAGTTACAACCTTTCACTGGATTCAAGATGAGCTCTGCTCTGCTTTCAGCTACCATGAAAATTCATAGGCAAGACAGTGCTCCCCCGACTCCCACCTCCAGACGGCCTCCTCCTGCTTCAGAAAGTGGTTTGTTCACCTCCGAAAGACGGCTTAGGCCCCAAAGCTGCCATTGCAATCACCACCACAGCCTCGGATTTTTGACATCCCAGTTCTCCTTCAATCCTTCCCCAGCTAGGGAGTTAAAACGGCAGTACATGTCTTCGCTTTTCCTGGGAGTACACCAGTATGACAGCTGAGGAAATAACACTCACACTTCAGTACCCTTAGAAGTCTTCACTTGGGGACAACCACTGTACTGAACATGTAATTCTGAGCCAGAAGATTGGCTCCTTGCTGATTTATTACATCTTTTTAAAACAACAAGTTTAGAATAGTCTGGGACTTTGCCATTCTCAGACAATATACACTCCAACCCCCTTACTTTGTATTATTTCAGACAAAAAAAAACAACCCAAACCCAAGCTGTTCCATGAGCAACAAAACTAAAACGAAGCCTGAATTCCTATAACCTTTCCTCGTAACTCTCTCCTCAGCGGACTAACTCCAGCTCCAGCTCCTTGCATCTCTGCCACTCTCTACAAGCACAGGCAGCACCCATCCGCAGCTTGGGTGCCAGGACAGGGTGATGAATGCACATGCATTGACACAACTGCTGCCAAACCAAATGTTGTCCATGCTCTCAGCAGGGAGGGTTAGTTGAATCACTTGTCTCTAGCTGTTCATCAAACTTCACAGACCTCAGATTGTACTGATCTTTTCATCCCATTTGCCTTACACACATGGTTGAAAGCTACGAGGTTAAAAGCTACCAGTAGGTTCAGAGAAATGGCATACACTGGCTCTCATTCCACAGAAAACCAACCAGCAAACCTAAGCCTAAGTGGCCTCTTGGCCTATCAATTTCTGTTACCAGCAATTCACAAAAGAGGTTTTGGTGTGTCCAGCCACCTTCCATCTTCCCTGCCTGATTCAAGAGGGCAGCAGCTGACCCAAGCCCTGAGTGAAGCTTGAAAACATTTTTCTGGTTCGATAGCCATGTCCTCATCACAGCCGCACTCTTCTATTACAGACACTATATAAGCAAACAACATACTTTGTGCATGCTTCTGCCTTTCCCTTTTGCCTCTTCTTACCTCTAAGATGCCTTAAAACACACAGGGAGCCAAAAGCAGACCAAACAGCCTAAACTCCACTTACATTCCAGTGCTTAGTATTCCACGTTGCCTGGATCCAGGCCTTCAGCAATGCTTTAGCAAAGGAACCACAATTGAAGGAATTAAGTGAAATTCAGCCGATCTGACCTCAGCCTCTAGAGCCCACCTACTTTGCCCCAGTGTAGCAAGGCTGGTTCTGTCATTTCACCTGAAAAGCTGCAGGGCTCAGGAATACAATGTTGATTGATAGTTAAACAAACATTTTCTTAACATCATTAAGACGAGGGATTGGACACCATGGATGTAGCCATTTTTTGTTACAAGAGCTGCGGTTTAGGTGAGAGCCCTAAAAATACAGAAACCACCACGTACAATTCCATGATTCAAGTTTCTGAGTGCAGCAGAGTCTGGAACTGATTACAATTTATACCAAATGGCACCAATACTTTTTACATCCATGTGGACCCTTTTAAAAAAAATATTAGTCCTTTTTCAGCCAGCCATTTCCTTGCTACAAAAAATAAAATTGCTGACATGGTAGAACTGAATTCTGCTAGTTCCCTTCTAATGCTGGTGTGTTAATGAGAATGAAGTTACTACAGAACTAGAGTGACACACATTTCAGCTAGAAAGACATTTGATATGAATAGATGCTTTCATGTTGGGATGCTATTCAGTGAAAAATTAGCCAATGTTAAAACTATTCAAAGTGAGTGCTAACATTCCTTGGGAAAAAACAGTCACAGCTGGACAGATCATTTCAATCCACGAGACAAAACTGGCAGTCATGACAAATATTCAGCTAGTCAGTGGCAACTGACACAAATAAATTCCTGACTAAGAGAAGTCCTAAAATGCTAAAGGCGCCAAAGTGATTGTCATGACCTATTAGCTCCCAGTGATCCTCACCCTCATGGGGGTTTGAATCTGAGGTTTGGGTTCCTCAGTGCCCCTTGAGCGATGTCCATATGGCAGCAGAGGGGGTCCTGGCTTTGGCACTCTTTTCTAACTTCTCAAAAGGAAAGGTGACAGATCCCATTAGAGCGTGTCAGGGCCCTGATCTGGCCAGCAATTGGACCACAGTGCATTCCTTCAAAGTGCACAGCAAACTTAAAAACCCCACTGCTGCCTCTAAGAGAGACTACAGTATTGTTCTTTTAATAATGCCACCCACTTTGAAGAGTAGTTTGTACTTGCTGGGGACTCTAACACCAAGCAGGCCAAGGGAGCTATTAAGGAGCAATTCAAGCAAAGAAGAGGTGAATTGCTGTGTGTTACAGAGGCTACTGCTCACTTCTGAGATCATTATTTGGTATTTATATAGCTTTTTCTATCAGAAGATCTGAAATTTACCTAGGGAAGCTAAAGTCCAAAAGAGAAGCAGAATAACTAAGAGTGAATGAGGAAAATCAGCCATTTGCTGAAGGCTTCCCCATGAGTGACGATGTCAGCTTGTGAGCGAGTGACAGCGTTCTTTGGGAGAATGCCAAGGACCGCACTACAGTCACTGCATTTGCCTGCAGGAATAACCTCACAAAGCAGGAGAACTAGAAAATTTGGACCCTCCTGGGGCACCACCTCCACAGCTGGCACAGGCTGTGTTTGCACACCAAGCTGTGAAAAATCTTGAACCGCAACACCACCCCACCCCCGCCAACCTCTATCATTTGAGCACCCATGTGCCAAAAAGAGAACGTGTTGAAACAGGATTATCCTGTGACGACCTGCATTAATAAGTGATTTTACTATCTGGTGGGGAAAGAATGGCGTAAACCAAAGAAATGCAGGATGTCAGCCAGATTTCCTTCAAGACCACTGGACCACCAGATATCTATTTTGACTCAGAGACTCTTAATGGCAGTCTTCAGGCTGTATGTTCTGTCCCAGCTGTGTCTAGGGCCTGTGATTGCTCTGCTCTTCTCCCTCTCAAGCTGCAGGGCTGGGAAGATACCTCTGTGCCTCAGCAGCTAAGCAACCTCACTGAACTTTGAAGTTTGCCCTGCCCAAAGCAGGAGATTGCACTAGGGGCCTCCAGAGGCCCTTCCAAACTACATTTTTCCATGAGAGGAAGCTGTGACCTGACACAGCAGTCTCTACTCTCTATCCTATGTGAGACAGGGAAGCTGACAGAGGGGACATGACCCCCTTCGCTTCTTCTCCCACCTATGCACATGCCAGGAGCGTGCCTTTCACTTTGGTGAAAACAGAACACCAATCTGCTCAGCCCATCTCAGAAGAATCCCATCCAGAAGGAGCATTACACACAATGTGCACTGTTGCTTGCTATCAACCAATATGTTCTTGAAGAGTTAAAGTGACAACCTCAGGTAGAAGGGAAGTTCTGCAGTAAAGTTTTTGTCCTGACAAAAGACACAGAGGAGCGAGGAAATTTCTTTCTACACTGACTTTCCCTTCCCCTCCAGTCATGCTTCACCACACACTGCTTTCCATTAGCTCTGAACCAAGGGGGATGGAGAGGATACTGCTAGCCAGCATGGAAAATTTCTACGTGACAATTTCAGCACCACCTCCAATCTCTATCTACTCTCGCTGCCAGGATCCATTCTGGGCTGCATTTTCCAAAGCACTCCATATTGATATAGCTCCCCTCCCACCAAAACCTGCAGCACCTCCATGGATTCCAGTGGGAGCAGAGCAAAGGCTGTGCCAAGCTCTTTTGAAAAATCCCACCGTGTGTGTTTAATGAGGAATGTTTCTGGCAGAAAAGTTTTGAGTACAGCTAAGCAGGTTGTTTTTTTTTTTCACGTTGTAAGTTTAATTTCTGCCACTTTTCATCCAGGAGGTAACTGCCCGGAAGGGTGGGTAGGACCTGTTCCAAAATCCCCAGCAGGATATAGTCTGTTTCTACCTAAAACTGAATTAAACTTTCCTGTCATCTAAATGGTCTCTGTCACTTTGTGAGTGGGCACCATTCTCAGGATCCACATCTCCCCTTCCTGCTGCAGGCAGCAATCCAGCTCAGCTCTGGCCGCAAGGGCATTCCCCACTTTCTGTCCCATTTGATACCCCTTTCCAGGGCCAGTCCTCACTGCAGTCCTGCTTCTGCTTTTCGCCTCCAGCACATCCTGTCATTTGCTCATGACCCAAAGCCTCAGCATCCCATGCATCCATTCCTTCCTGTTCATTGGCATTGGACTCCACAAAGTAGTTTTCAGTCTCTAAATACAGATTTGGCATGTGTGAAACCGATAGCTACTATCCGGTGCTTAGAAAAATCTTCCGCCAAGGTAAACTGATCACATCCATCACAGCAGTCTCTCTTCTCACAGAAATAGAAGGCACCACCATCAAGTCAACTTTGTATTCTTCCCAAAACTACCTAGAGAGATATGACATGTTCATTTTCCTTCTTTTACCATAAGGAAGAAATTTCAAGTCTGCTTTTAGCAATGAATGTATTCTTCTTTGGCCTGCAGCATCACCAAACTGAGCAGAATAGCAAACATGGAATAAGGAAGTTTCAAAAATAAAACAGGAAAGGGAAATCCTTCGATTTGCACAACAGTGAGCTGAATGAACATGGAACTTCATTCACATTTGCTCATGCTTAGATGTCATTTTTTCCAAAAACTAAAGAAAAATAGAGAATTGTTATTTTAAAATTCCCTTAAGCTGAAAAGAAAAAAAAAAGAACTATATTACTCATTGCAATGTTAGTTCATTTCAGTACACTGAATATAAACAAAGCAGATGATAGGGAGCTTTTGAGGGTTTCACTATTGAATGAAACAATACATAATGCATCCAGACATATATATTAATTTCACATCTGGTAATAGTTCTGGTATTGAGTTATTCCATCAGAAGGCAGCAGTAACTATTGTTAGCCAAGCTGGCCCTTACTTCATCCAGTAAAACTTGGTTTATGTTTGAGTGTTTGCTAAAAACATTACATTTATTTTATACTAGACCTAACAAAACACTTGCAAATGTGTACCACAAGGAAGATACAGTCTAGGAAAATCTAATGCTATAGGTATTTTTCCTGTCTAAACACCTAACTCAAAACAGCTCCAAGAAACTCAGCAGCATACAGGGCTCAAGGGCAAGGACCTTGAGCAAGAGCTCCTCGCATATGGTCTACCAGCCTCCAGGGCAGACCAAACAAAAGGTCCCTGCAGCAGCTCTCTCTCACTGTGGTACCCTTATGCTTTTAATGTCTCTGTTTTAGTTCTCTATGATTTCCACTGTTACCTCTTCATTCTTCTGTACAATTGCAATTGACAGTATCTGTTAATATCAGTATATTAACATTTTCCCACCTGATTTTGGTGCAACTCCACTGACTTCAGTGACTCACACAGGGAGTAACTGTGCTCCCAATATATACAGAACCACAGCAATTTTCTAACACTTCAAAATTTCAAAAAATAAAACAATTCAAAATTGTGAGGAATAAAGTGTTTAAAACCTTGGAAAGAGATCTAGCAACACTGGAGAAATTTGCTAATTATAAATTTTTTCTATGTTTCAAAACAAGTAGTATCTCACTGAACTCTTTCAACTCCCCTGTTGGCAACATGAAACATGAACTAAAATGTACGGGTAATTAAAGGGCCAATAGTAAGAGTCAAACCAAACTTTTTAAACTCTGGGTTTTGAGGTTTAAGTTATCTTTATATAAAGCATTTTATTGTAGGATCATAAATGGGATGAAGTATCAGCAGCTTGTTAATATTAGTTAATATTATTATTTATTAATTCATGTTATTATTAATTAATAAAAATTAATAGAATTCTCCCATTGCACAACCAGCAGAAGATCTGAATCCAGCACCAGCTGTTCAACAACTGGACAGACATATAAGCAAATATCATAAAGACCTGGAGATACAGTAGGAGAGATTAAGCCCTTATAATTTGTTTGGGCTGAAAACTGCAGAGAAGAGGATTGCTCTGGGGAAGCCTGTCGTTCCCGGCTTTTAACAGCAAAGATACTTTTTCTCCTGCCTTTGTCACTAGAGGTCAGCACAGCATCTGAAGTGCCACATTGTTCACGTTTAAGAAATGGTAAGAAAATCCACAACTCTTAGAGGGAAACAGTGGTCTTAAGAAACAGCTCCAAGAAGACAGAATCTCTGTTTCTGCACTGGGAGAAATGTGAACTGTGAAGCCTCAGAAAAAAGAAGAACATAGCAGCAACTGAAAAGTAAAATCAGAGTAAAAGCACACTAGAAATTTAAAGGTTCCCACAGAGCAATTAGAGTCTAACAATGGCTATTTTTGAAACACCCATTAGGTAAAAGCTGTCACCTAAAAAGCCCAGCTGACTAACACTCTGAGGACTCTTCCTGATGCATGAGAAATAAACTATTTAATCTCCCTGCACAACAAAATTCCTACCCCAGGCTGTGAGCAGCTGGTCTAGCTCATGTAAAGCTAGCTCATACATGCAGGCCAAGGAGATAGGGAAAGCATTAACTGCACTGGAACAATTCCTAGGAATGCACAGAAAAACAACACAGACACTCATCTTCCCAACACAACCAAACAGATATCCACTGTGTGATCCTTGTCCCCTTGAAGTCACTAGAGAAACGTCATGGTTAGGGAGTCTCACTGTGCACGCTGCTGCTATTCCTGTCCCCTGGGGCCTCTTCAAAGGCCCGATTACTGTCAGCCAGGAGGTGACACGCTATCACAGCACCTGACAGGAACCATGAAGGAGCAACTCCTTCTCTTTCTTTTAGAAGAGGAGACTGCGGCAGTCAGCTGCCCTCAAGACAGGTGCAAGCAACAGAGTTTTGGCACTGAGGAGATGTCACCTTGTGACAGGGCAAATCAGTCGCCTCCCCTCCCAGCACATGTGCCAGAAAAGGGGTCCAGTATGTTCTGGTATGATTTACGGTGTTCAATTCACTGCTCCAACAGAAAAGCACATGTTTGTCAGTATGACCCAGACTCCAACAGAGAGCTGTGTAGCTATACCCCAAAAAGCCATTCAGTACAGACTGCCCTACCTCAAATGGCAGCAAAGGGGCTTGGACCACAGTATCTTCCATAAGCTGACACAACAGCATTTAGCACAACTTAACTTGTCTCCCCTGTTCTGGCAGATACAGGAAAGCAACACCTTGAAATCCAGAAATGTTTGGTCAGCAAATGGAAGCCCTTTGGAATAGTGGCAAAGGAAACTACAGGAGAATAAATTCACACTGACATATGGGGAAAGTAACTCATCTTGGTCAATGAATTATAGCAAGCGGAAACTAGTGTAAATGAGAACCTAAGTCCATTGGCCTAATAAAAAGCAGATGGATTTTAGCCATTTTTAAATATTTTCTTTCCTAATCTACACCTGGCTATAAGGAATAAGTAAAATGGTGTGCTCTAGCAACCATGAAAAAGCTAACAGATTCCTATAGGAAAGTCTTTTTGCTAGAGATGCATTACCTGTAAAACACATTATTGCTCTTTTATTAGTACATTATATACAAAGGAGGAAACAATTTGTCACTGCTATATGTCTTCTCACTTTTTTCCTTGGAAACTCCAATTCTAAAAGACACATGTTAAAATAAATACAAGAGTAGAAAAGTAGGCTTTTGAGATCAAACATCTAAAGGCTGAAGTACAGGACTATAATGCCTGAGGTCTTCTATCCACTACTATTACCTTTGAGTCATAGTGCATGGGAGTCAAAAATGGGCACCTTGTTGTGCCAAGTGCTGTAAAAAAGGCTTTCTCTGAACAGAGGTATGAAATAAGAAAATAAGATGGATACAGGTAGAAAAAGTATACAAGGAAATAAGGAGATAATGCTAGTAATAGTGAGAGCAGCTGCTCACCCTGTACAGACAAGGAATGCAGTCAGGAATGGGGACTTCTGACACGGCACCCTGAGCAGCCAAGAGAGCAGAGAAGTCACCCACAAAGATGGGCAGCACCAGAAGAAGAACTTGTTGGAGATCATTTCTGACAGTTCAAGAATCTGTTGAACAAAACACCACCTGCAGCAACAGTGTTAAAGTTCAAGAATCTGTTGAACAAAACACCACGTGCAGCAACAGTGTTAGCATTTTTGGAGGACGCTGGGACAAAGGAGAGTTTTGCAGAAGAACAGTGAGGTAATGTTGCAGTTGTTTATAGCAGCTTCTCACAAGTGGGGGAGAAAACAGAAGGTTGTTTTCATTTGCATGAAAATTTTAGAAGTGGGAACGTAAGATGAAATCATGAGCTGGCTGGAAACAAAGATCAACTCTGCTAGACTAAATTATGCACACCCTAAGCAGGACATAAGTAGAATGCAAAAAATCTTGAATAGAAAGATGTGACTGAAAAGGGAATATGAGACAAGTAAAATACAAGGGGGGAAAAAATATGAAAAACAGAAACAACCAACAGAATGAGCTTTCCAGATAAAAGTATTACTTCCTGTGAGACCTTAGGCAAGTTACTTTATTTCCTCATCAATATCATGGAGATATTGTTTCCTGCTGTCACCACCTCCCTAAAGGCTTTAAACTCCTGGTTGGTTATACAGAAATCAATCACAGGGAAGAGATGGGGATGTACAGAAGGTTTGGGCCTTAAGAACTTTAACATTTTGTAAACGAAGCTTTAACTTGAATCTTCACTACTATGCTGCCATCAGATTTAATGCATGTTCTTTGTTTAAGGTACAGAGAAAAAAATATACATTGTGTTTTGGTAAGCAAGAAGGTGAAAAACAAATTGGACTTTATTCATATTCTCCCTTCATTACCACACAACCGATCTAAAACACACACAGATAGTTTATGGCATGAGAGATTACAGACCATAACTGTGCTAACCTCATGAGGCCACAAACACACAGGGTAGACAATCAGCACATTTATCTTCGAAGTGTACGTTGAGCTTGAGTCTGACCTGTGGTTTTCCCTGACTTCTTTTTTTAAGATCACAATGAACTGTTCTTCAGCTTGCCCCATAGCTGGAAGCAGCAGATCTGTTGGGATATTTCTGTGTTTTGATTATTTGCTTGAGGGGAGGAAAACAATACATTTTCTATATAGTAAATACATTATTGGCGGAGGGGAGGAAAACAATACATTTTCTATATAGTGAATATAAGATACAATTAGAAAGGCCCCTAAACTCACAGCTCCTCAGCTGGCACAGATCCATTAAAACCAATTGGCGAGATTCCCCAGACAGCTCAAATCAGTGTCGCTCCACTGAAGTTGATGAAGTAACACCAATTTGTAGAAGCTAGAGATCTGGCCCACAACCTGCACTGCAGTCCAGAAAGACCATCTGTGTTTAACAGGATCAGAAATCAAAAGGAAAGTCTGCGTCTTTATAATTTACTCAAAACTATTGAGACAAGTGATTTCCATGGTATTAAGTCAGGTAGACTAAACAAGAGCTATACTAAAAAACGGTCTATTGTTTCTTCCTCAGTATAGCTTTATCAGGGAAAGTTATGTAATTTCTTGCAACATACTCCCTGAGGCAATTAAATGTGAAGGCAAGAAGGAGAGAACTGAGGAGAAAAGAGGGACAGGAATAACACTGTAAAGAATTCAAGCTATATAATGAATTATAGGCACAACAAACTAGAGTGTGCTGCCCTGCTCATGCTGACTTTATGTCAAAGCCATTCCCACTAAAGAGTGATGCAACACAATGCTGCTCAGCAGCACAAGGGAGGGGCAGCATAAAAGCAGAGGAGAAGGCTCAAATAGTCCAGCTTTTTATTTTGGAAGCTGTTATGAAAAGCTTCTATATTCAAATTTCATGGGAATTTGAATACCATTTTTACCATTCTAATTGTGAAAAGCCAGATGCAGATCTAGAACTAACTCCGTAGTCAGCACTAGTGGGGAAACCATATCAAAGCTTCTAGATTCATGTTTTGTGGCTCATTGGTAGAAATCAAAATTATTTGTGCAAAGCCCCTTTGAGGTGTCCAGCAAAAAACAGTGGTTTTGTCATGCTGCCATGGGATAGCTCAGTCTAAGTTTTCTGTAGTGAAGAATTTATGATTCTCTTTACATGAACAAGCTGACTCTGCACACAGGAACTCACTGAAAAGAAAGAGTTTTTGCTTACATCCTTAACACATGCACACATGCATGTTTTTTCAGGGCACAGAGTGTAAATGAACTGTGAAGACAAGATGCATTGAATTCCAGGGGACCAAAAACATCCCCAGGACTTATAGGCACCACAGTGTTACTCTGCAGCTGCTCATACAGCCAATGTTTGTCCTAGAGTCTAATCTTTCTTATGCTTTAAAGTAAAGTAAAGTAAAAAGTAAAGTAAAAATGGGGGTGTCAGAGAAAATACATCTCTTCTGTTTTGAGACAGAAAAATTTAACTGCACCTTACAAGCATCTGCCCTCAGCAACTCTTCCTCACCTTGCTCCTTGCTCTCTTGTGGCTCCACCAGCTACCTGACCGATCCCCAAAGGAAACTCTGAAATGGAAACTCTGAAGACCTGTCTCAAGACAGATTCAAGGGTAAAGTGGGAGTGAAAAAGTTTGCATACCGAGTGAGAATTTCTTCCAGTGTGCGAAGCCAGAATGACAGAGGAGAGAAATCCTGCTTTAACCGTGCATTCTATATTTAATGTGTGGAGACATTTTGAATGACATTGAGAAAAGATGTGTGTGTTTGAAAGAAAGGCTACCAGCAAAATCAGTGCAAAGAGGCTCCTGCAATTGGGCTCTACTGACACCGTGCTGAGACAAGGCAAGCAGCTATTCAAGACTAAGCCTCTCCAGGGCTCCGGCAGTGCTTGGTGCTAACTGCACCACAGTGCACAGAGGATGTGTGATGCAAATTCAAGTCTGTAACCACTAGCAACTCATTGAGCAGATTTAAGATTTAAACTAAACTACATTTGAATAAAGGTATGCACAAGTGAAATACTGCTAAGCAGCTTTGCATTTCAGTGCTGTTATATTGAGGAGATCAACTTTGCAGAAACAGGGTTAGTTAGGCCTATTCCACAGCAGTTCCATAATAATGAATTCTATCAACTTTTACACATTGCCAGTCCTTCAGCCTTGGTCTAAGGTCTGAAAGAGCCAGAAAGACTGCAGCTTGCCTTCAGTCATCTCCACGACAGAATCTTCTCAGCCAAACGTGCTTCCGTGCTTCCACTGAATTCAGTATTTGATCCACTGTTCACTACAAAGAATTATATTCCTCTTTGTCAGATTTGTAGTACGTGATCTTCAAAGATCCACATCTTCCTAAGACTTTAAACCTGTCTGCTAATATTAACACAAGAAAAAATATCATAAATATTGTAACTTTCAGGTCCTTCTATAAATTAAATTACTGATTTTGAGAGGAGTTTCGCTTGGAGCATTCCATTTTGGTTTAACTTTCAAGGAAAACATTGGTCTTGAGTTATTAATTTTCAAGAAACCAACAAAAAAATTTATTCACTCACCACTTGTGTGTTTCTTCTTTTTTCATAAACAATCACATTCTTGTCATGAGAAACAGGATCTTTGCAAAGTTCTCAACAAGGCAGGCACTTTCCTGAAGATGCTCTTGATTTTTATATTAACTGCTCTAGCAACATCTAGTCTACCTAAAGCTAACGCAGATTTGCAAATTCATACATAAAACACCATACTAGCTAACAGTCATGATCATTGCCTACACAATATGACTGAAACAAAAGGTTTAACGTTTTCCAAATTCCTCAAATGCCACAGGTCCTTAATTCTCACCACTTTCAGTAGGACTCCTATGTGCGTATTTCACATACAAATCTTAAACAAGAAAAATTACTTGTCCACATAGCAACATCTATCTTTTAAGTCTCTACCTTCCCACTAAAATAATCACCAATCCCAAACCATGCATTACAGTCTATCTTCAATAAGCATGCTGCTATTCTAACATGAAAACACCACTGTAAAGACCAGCAGAAAGCTTTTTTACAGCAATTTACCTAATTTGTATAAATTGAAGGAAAGGCATGTACCTCAGACAGCAGAAAAAGTGGGAATAGGGAGAAGAGATAAAGCGCCAGGTACAGTACTATATTATCATCTTAACTGAGGATAATGTGAAAATTGTTAATTTTTTTTTTAAGCTCGACAGGGCCTTGGAAGCTTGGTATGTATTTTTAAAACCACTAAGCTGAAAATAATTAGAATTGGAAAGCTTCTGGTCAAAAAACTGACCCAAAGCCCATCAAAATCGTTCATCTCAAATTAATTCATAAAATGTATTTGAGGATTTTAACATAGTTGCTATTTAAGAGCTATAGCTACACAGCCATCCGCATTGAATATATGCACAACAATTCTGTTTCCCTGCATGTAAATGCACTTAGTTTGCTTAAACACTTCCAACCGCTTAGTATCTGGCTTGAGGCTGCAGGGTGAGTTTCACTGAGGAAGAAAGTACTCAGATGAAATGATGACTCACAATCTTTAAACATCATTCTTAAGCATGCAAGATCTACACCTCCTATAACACATATTTTGCCATCCTAAAACATGTTAGCCATCTTTATCCTCTTTTCTAAGCCAAAGAAAATCTTTTTTCCAACTCTCCAGTCTCAAACAATTTCAAAGATTTAATCAAAATTAAATTCTTAAGGGAAGTGATAATTACTCAAGAGACTAAGGTCAAAAGGCCTAGTGCTACTGCATCTCCTCATTTTTTTGTAGAGTGCAAAAGATTACATCCTAGCATGTTTTTGAACAAGTGTTTTCCTCACACAAGAGAACTGTATCTGCAGAGCAATCTTTATCAAATTCTTTTACTTATATTGGCGGGGCAGGGGGGAGGGCAAAAAAACGTAAGATCTTTCCTTTGTTTAAATGCATTTCCTGCCTTCCTTACTGCTATAGACTGTGTTGTGGCAGGCCTATTTATAGTCCAAAGAAAGGAAAAAGCACCACTGGAGGCAGGAAAACTAAGTTGGGAAAGAATAGAAGGAAGTGTGGCTGCCATTTAGCCAAACAATCTAGAACTAATTGAGCTCAAAAGAGCCCCAGCCTCAGTGAAGCTGCTGGGAGTGAACAGAGCACAATCCTGCTTCTCTCTCCAGGGCCCTACCAGGGCTGCTGAGCGTGAGAGTCATGTACAGGACACTGCCAGGCAGCAAATAATCTCAGCATCTCAACACCATGAGAAGAACTCTTTAAAAAAAGGAGCGTGCTGAAAGATAGTTACCTATCAAATTAAGGTAAGTGTCTCCTTCTAGTATTTCTGCTTGCTGCATTCTCCATGTCTTTTCAGATGTGGCTAGACTGGTAAATGAAAACAGAATGAGCTTTGGAGAAGGAACTGTATCTGATTTTTTATATAAAGGTTTGGCAGGATGTCTGGTTTTTAGATAAAGAAATCTGAATTCAATTACGGATTCTTCAGAACTTTCCTTAAGCAAAAGAAGCTTTTTCCATATATCCATAAGATAACTTTGCTGTTTTCTTCACCTGTGTCTTGTTCATCTTACAATCTGTGATTAAGTACTAAGAGAAATGTCGATGGTAACTGTGTGCCCGAAAGAAAAACAATGAAGTCAAATCTGCATTAGGTCAAATATATAGATTTAGAGACAGAGAGAGGGAGGGAGAAGTATATCTAATATATATTTATACAAGATGTGTTAATTTAGAATACATAAACATATCAAAACATATATAATTCATAACTGAAATTTTGTGAGAATTTAGTCTTATACTCATGAGGTACATTTGAAGGTCAGAACTTAGCCAAAATTAAAGCACCTGAAAGTTTCTATAGTTTTAGAATTTATTATAGCAGGTAATTTGTGTGTGTGTGTGCGTGCACACGCATAAAAATATACTATATATAGATATCGATATATATTATTCATTGTGGTTTTGCATTGCAATACCATGTAGTTGCCATTCGGAGGTCTAATTTAAAGTGACAGTAGAATGTGAGTGGAAATTTTTAATCTGCTTATTTTCAGATACTATACACCGAGTTATACTATCATGACTACATGTGTAAAAAGCTCCATTTTAAGACATACCAGTGAACAGACCATATTAATTCATTGAATTGGCATCAACAAGACAGACTTTTAAGAGGGAAAAATGAAAAGTTATTTTAAGATTGTGTTTGATTTCTTCCATTTCCAATGCAGGAAGATAGAAGCTGTAGAATACTAGATTCAGGATTTCATCATGCAATTTTCATCTTCTTTGAATGATCTATGAGAACAACCTTTGTATTAATCTCATTTGTGTTAACACATTACTTCTATGCATATGTCATTCAGATTATTCATTTGTTATTCAGATGTTTCTTAGGATTAGTGGTTTATTGTAAAAAGTTGCTGGTGAGTAAAAAGGAAGTGTAATGTGTTGTTATTCTACTGTATCCCTGTAGGATGCTATTATGTTTAGAGTCTGTTATTGTGAAGATAGCAAGGCAGGATGTCATCCATGTAGGTGAAAAGCTGCGATAGGACAATTGTAAACAGCAGCAGCCAGTTGAAAATCTGATCCAGGGAGGTGCCAAGCAGCAATTCCAGCAAAGCAGATCTTAGTCAATGCTCATAGAAAGGATCAGGCTTTTCTTTGTCTGATTTCAAAGTACTCAATTATTTACAGTAATTCCCATTTCCAAGAGGTTATAAGCCTGGTCTTGTGAAGAATAAAACACCTGTAATGGGAGTAAAAATAGAAGCCTGTACAGATATTTGCAAGAGAAAGCTCTTTAGACTGCAATTTGAGTAACTAGCATAGCATGCTCTCATTCAGGTAACATTCCTCGCTTTCAATTTCAGTAACTGATTCCCCTGTACAAAGACTGAGCAGAAACCAAAAAAAGGGTTTTAATTAAAAAATGTAAGATTAAACAGTGTAACCACCGTTATCCTAGATAAGCTTTTGTAAAACTCATAGGATGGAGGGAAGGAATGGAGGGAAATCTGCACATAAATACTCACCCAAGCAAAGAAGCATTGCAATTTCTGCTGTTAAACAAATGCAATCATTTCCATGAGATGTCAGTTGCACAGCTATTGCAATACAACTGAACAGCAAACACTGGATCATTCAGATTTATTCAGGTCTGCAACACTCACCACAACATTATTTTAAAGCTTGGTATCACTGTGTGAATGTAGCAAAACAGAGACCATTGCTTAGCTATAAGGAGAAGATCATTTGCAAATCTGCCAGTTACAATGTAATTATACAGGAAAAGGTGATAAAATAATGTACCGATGCACTTTTGCATTTATCTGTGGAAAAGATATTATAGATGGTACTTAGAAATTGCCTAATTAATACTCTTAATAAATTTATATCCTTACTGAAGAATTAACAGAACAAACTCTGATGAGAGGCACAGACGCAAATCCACTGAAGCCAAGACAGTTGCTCACACCACTGAGAACAGAGGGTTTTGTTCTGAAAATAAGGACAGTGTACTCCACTGGCTACTCAACTAGTTTCTGCTTCTTACAGTATGCTGTATGGGGAACATGACAGTAGCTCGGAGGTACCCTTCTCTTTCTTCAATCCCTTCTCCCATTTTAGCATCTAGGACAGGCGCAAAGCAACTCCGAATCAGGGAAAATGTGTCAGCAGTATGGCTAGTGATGCCCAAAACATACTATGCTGTTTCCAAATAAGTCAGATTGCCTTAGAAAAAACCCAGCTTAGAAATTACCATTAGGTTTTCCATCTTCGAGAACCTAAGGCCAGTGTTTTCTGGCTTGTCTCTGTAACTGCAAGAGTTAGTAACTCTAGTTTAAAAAACGGAAACTGCCTTACATAGTCATATAATCGCCCAAGTAGCAGTTTTAGAGGAAAAAAAACACACACATAGAAAGATTTGTTTAAAAACTGCATGAGTTCACAAGTTCATGAGTTCAAAGTTTGCAAACTGAGAGTTTTGTCCTGAAGATATAATAATTCCAGAAGGCCTTAGAATGAAATTTACACCCCTGCACCTTATAAAATCTTACTACCTGCTAGGGTCTAACTACTCTGCAGGAGATTCTTTGTATATAAACACTTTTGAGTGTTGCAAGTACTAAACAGAGTTGCAATTATTAAGATTCCAAGCTAAAAATGATCTGAGAATTTGATACACCAGAAGGAAGTGGAGGTTCACACGCTTGCTACCCTGCCATTATTTTGCCAGGAGATATAAAGAAGACTATGGTTGTCAAATAAATACTTCAGTCAACTGTCACTACTGTGTGGGCAGCGTGGGTTTCTGGTTCCAGGAAAGCTGACTGACTTAAAGAAAAATCACATGACTTAAAAAATAATGCACTTTGGGTGACAGACAAGCCATGCCATGCTTTCATGCAAAGCTAGCTCAGGTTTAGTAGGATTTATTATTCCTCATGCAATTGCTCCATTAAGTATCTTAATTTCTCCCTAAGCCTCTATTCCACTATACCAGACGCTCTTACAACGGAGCTTTGTGCTCCAAGTCACAGTCAAGCCCGCTAACATTACAGGAAAAAAAGAGCAGAGACTTAGAAATACCAGTGTGTCTGTTTGGGGCAGTCAAAGCAAGACTTTTTGAGGACACATGTCTAGGGTAGTCTCACTCAAAAAGCAGAACTGGGGGAGAGGGATCGTAAAAAGAAACTCAGCTAAAACACAGTAAGAAATCAAAGTTCAATATTGGACAGCATCAAAATAGTTCTACAAAAAAAGCAGCTGCTCAACACTTACAACAGAAATGTCAGTGCTAAAAAATAATTTCTTTGATAATGTCTAAAAAGCCCAGCTTGTAACTATGTGCTGAATAACATCCTGACTCATGCAAATGTTTATACAGGTGCTTAAATTTAAGCATATGAGTAGTCCCATTGATTTCAAGCAAAATTATTTCAACAGGCTGATAAAATTTAAAGCCAGGCAAAGTCATTGGATCATCTAGGCTGACTTCAAACACAGCATGCTAATTTTACCATTCCTCTTGTCCAAAACCCCAAAGCTTGCCTGCTTACAACAGAACATATGGATATAGTATGTTCAAGATAAAAGTTTAAGGGGAAGATCATGATGTTCTGCATGCATGAGTAGCGACTCACTACAGTGAGAATTGTTCAAGTTGACATAAATCCCTTAGCTCAAACGGGAATTAAATGTTGCACAGGCTTTGCACCAGCTTACTCCACAAGGGTGAAGGTCAACGTGTGTATGTTTCTCCCAGAAGTCTATGTGCCATCAGAAAAAACCATTAACTTTACTTTGGTTGCTTTCCTACTCTTCAAGTAGACGAGAGAAGCACTGTTGCATAAGCAAGGATGAATGAAAAAACTGTTTTACAAGTCAATCTTCATGCCAAAGTGCAGCTATATTTTTTGCCTTCAGTTCTCTCACTTCCCACAGACCATGTGCAAATTGTGGTACAAAATAAGGAGCCACTGTTCAGAGGCAGATGAGACAAAGAAGTGTTAACCAAATGGAGACATAGAGCAAAAGCAAAATTGTCAAATCTCTTATCATCACTTGAACACACATAGGCAGTTTAAAAAGACTTATTATTTGAACAAAAGACAAGAGAAAAAGTGGGAGACTTGACCTGGGGCCTCCTTTGCAAGGATCAGTAACAGTGGATTTATATTACATGAACACACACAACAGCAGAACAGTGCTGTGGAAGGATACAACATATACTCATAACAAAAAGCAAAGGGAGGGGGAACAAGAAAGACCATCTTGGAGTACAAGTCCACCTTGCCCACAATTCATATTCTGTTCCCAGGATTCAAAGATCCTTTGACTACAAAGGGTCTCCCACACTGCAGCGGAACAGAGGAGTTGGAATGTACAGCCTCCAGGGCTTCTTTGAAAACACAGCTAGGGGAAATGGGATGGCCCATGCTTTATGCGACTGAGAGCCTAAAAATGCTGAAGCTGATACACAGCCCAAGTGACTGTATTCACAGAACACCTAGAACAAAGCAAACTCCACCATATGACATAGTATTACTGATGCTTGTTCATAGCAAAATTTAATCAAAAATACAATAGGACACACTGGCTAAAGACTCCTCCAAGGAGCCTGCAAGTTCAGTAACCATGCAGGCATCTTCATGTCTTGGGTTAGCACAAAAAATACATGTTAGCTTTGAGAAGTATTCTTGTCTTTAGCTTCTTCCTACTTCCACTGAGTTTCAGGGTTGGCAATCTCCTTGTTACTCAGCACAGTACTTCCTGGGAAGCACAGAGGTACCCTAGGGGAAGGAAAAACGTGTCCCAACTCTTGACAGCAGAGTATAACGGCAAGCATACTACCATGTTTCAGTCCTCAGCTCTTCTGTAAACTTATTTCAGCAATTTGCTCTCATTTCTGCACTGGATATCATCTCTGAAATGACCCTTCTCAGCCACCTGTTTAGTAATGGGCAGACCAGTTTATTGCAGTAGCCCCCAAACAGACTGTGTGGACTCAAGCAGCTGCACAATGCAAAATATAGCTCTGGTGTAACAGTTCTACAATGCAGGACCATACACCTCCAGGAATATGAAAATGCAAATTGGCCAGTCTGTTGCCAGTATTGCAAAGAAGTGATGCTACTTGGTCAAGATAGCACAAAGGTGCTATCAGCCAGGACAGTTATAGTATGATAAAAAGCATTGTGGGTAGTCTGCTCTACCAACATGATTCAACCATATGCACAATAACTCAATTGGGGGGCGGAATTTAATGTTCTGTCAGGCTAACAGGTCTGGCATTGTCCCACTAATTAGTTCATGATAGTTTACATTATAAAGCTGTAGGTCACTTTAGTTAGAGAGAACAAAAATTAATGTGTACCAACATCTCTGTTTAGATAGCTCAGCATTCTTAGAATCCTTTATATTCTAACATACTTTATTTTTCCAACATAGTATCATAAAATGTTTCATTGCTATTTTGGATTATTACCATACCACAATTATCTTGGGAGGCTGGAGACAAAGATACATCTTCAAAGATCAGCTGGCTCACTATTAAAAGGAAAAGGAAAACTGAAGTAGCATTCAATCTCAACTGAACTACAAAGTATTCTTTATAATTTCAGAAATGGGAAGAGGCAAGGGAGGGGAGTGGACCAATGCTGAATTTTTCCAAGCTGCTTGACCTTCCTCCCAGTCATGGCTAGTCTCTTCTTTCTCTCTTAAAACAAGGAACCTCCATGCCACCTTCATACAATGCTGTAGTTTTATACTGCAACACAGCCTATATGGAATTCTGGACACAGCACATCATTCCATTATAGTTCTATTCTATTCATTCACATCTATTCTATCAGAGTAGGAGAATGACTAACTGTCTTTAGCAATAATTAGAAGCAGAAATAGGATAAAAAAGCAGGATAGTGTCCTCATACCATTGAGAGACATGAAACTGGAACATCAGCTACAGAGAAAGGCACAGATTCAAACAAGTGTTATAAACCCAGCAGAGTTATGTATACAGACACCTTGGCCCCAAGGTGTTCTGGCATACAAAAATATTAAGTATTGTAACTATAATAAGCAAATGTTCTCACAACTAATGACCATGGAAGCAATAGCCTCTCTCTCGTCTTTGCACTGGGTACTTCATAGAGTACATAAAGGCATAGTTGGATCCAAATTCATGCATCTCACAGTAAGTTTGGAAGCATGGACCCCAAGAATTTTGCATGCAATGCAGCAGATCTCAGATAGGTGGCTGGATAACATAGTCTGACTGATAAACATGCTGTGTGTTGGACTTAGCGGAGACCCTGCCAGCCAATTCTACCAGGTTAGGCATTTGTGATCCATGCCTTATTTCACAGTGCAAGCACAAGCTTAAAGTGCTATTGTTTACAAGGGAGCGGTGGTTATTTTTAAATATTTTGACACAAACTGTTAAAAAAAATGTTCAGTTTTTTCTAGGGAGAGGAGGGAAACAGGCTTGGTTTTTTGCTCTTTTCTGGGTCTGCTACTAGACTTCATCATTTCCACTCTAGTGAAGGCAATGGAAATGGACTATATCAAGCTGCAAGGTGGGATGTATTGCTTCAGGTTGATACTCAGATACTTGGTACCAGCTCGTGCTGCCTCAGTGAGAAGAGACTGACTTACCAAACCAAGAACCACTGTAACATCAGTGGTGGCAACATGTACATCAAAATTAACAAAACAGAAAAAACATTTTTCACTACTTATGTATAATGCAAAATTGGCAGAATAACATTCTCTCGGATGTATGTTTTGAGTGAAAAGCATACTCAGAGGTGATTTATGCAAGGCAAAGCTGAAAGTAGTTAACTTACAATAGGAGAGACAAGTAAAATACAAAAGTCCCAGAAAACTAGGTACTTACTGTAAAACAGAAATAAATGCATTATAAAACATACGTTCACTGACTTGAAAACTTTTTGTGCAACTATCATTCCACTCTCATGTCTGAGAGAGGATGTAATGGAAGAGCTCTAAAAAAAGCACTGATGGCATACTCTTGTTCACTTGTACTCATTTGCATCAATTGTGGAAAAAACCATACTTTTTGAAGATTTTTAAATGGTAAAGGAACTGCTGATTAACTCAAACTTACCAGATGCAGAAAAGACAACAAAAACTGAGAGCCACCGTACATTCAACATTTTTTTTCAGCAGGTGATCCACAACGAGGATGGCTGGAGAAACCTAGAAAATAAATCTCTTCTAAACGCTCAAGTCTGTTTAGAAATCTTCAACTTCAGAACAATCGAGGCAGTATTGGAAAAAACACCCTTTATGACAGATTTGGTTTTGTGCTTAGTGGTGCTACTGCATCTAGGTCTAGAATTATAGGAACACACTCTTCAAGCTCTGTTTCTGAAATGAGTATATCCACCCTGTGGATTATAGCTACTCAATTTAGTTGGTAATAGACAGTGAAAAGCTTTTGTTGCTTTGTTTTGTTGGTTTTTTTAAACAATCATTAATATATTGTTATTGCTACAGAAGAGGTCCTAATCACCTGCTTTGAATGCATAGCACAATTTCACCCTATCCCTTAGCAAAGGCAATGCCACTACTCTTTATCATTCACATTGTAGAACAACTTATATTTGTCAGTCCATCTCTGTACTTCAAGGATTACAAGAGAAAATTTCTCATTTGTTTCTAAAAGAAACAAATACTTTCTAAAAATTCTTTCTAAAAGAAACAAATTCCATTTCAATAACTGGCAATGTGAGAAATATATACACATTCATCTATCAGTTGCTTTGGATCAACTATTTCATGAACTCCTGCTGCTTTTGTAAAAATGGAAGTCGCAGTACTGAAGGAAAAGCGTCGTGGATAAACTCACAAGCCGCATGCAATCTCATCATCAAACAACTAAGAATCTATTAAACAAGAAAAAGTTGCTGAAAGCACTGAGAAACTTGAAACCGAAATGCCTCATGCTGCATACTGTTGGTCACTTGGTGCTTTTCAAGACATAAGGAATTCCTCATCCTGGTCTACCCAAGCACCTTGACTGAACATCAAAAGATGTTTCTGATGCAATTCCATGTTTGAAGACAATACACTGGAAAAAAAACAAATTTATTGACTCACCCACACATCACCTAAAATAATTAAATAATATGGAGGGTCTTAATATTACTTTAAAAAAACCCTCACTTTCCACCACAGCCTCTTCACTGCAACAGTGAAGTTAGTGCTCAATTTACGCTGCAGCTTAAGTCAAGGTGTTTCCTCTTACAAACATGTCCTACAAGACAAATACAAAAATAAGAATTATCACCTCTCTCTGAAACAGAACCAAGTAAAATGAACTGGAAATAAAAAAGTCTTACATATTGTAGTCTTACAATAATTGTAATTATTTTAATAATTAAAATTTCTTACGTATGTTGATATAAGGAAGGAACTATAAATTGCCAGCTTCTCTGTGAATACTGTGGGCTTTGGCAGGGAGGGAATAAGGGAGGAGGAGAGTTGGTTTTGTGGATTTGTTTTTAATTTGAGTAGATTTGGGTTTTGTTTGAGTAGGTTTGAGGTTTCTTATGAAATGTTGCATGCATTAAAAAAAATCACCTCATTCACCCCATTAGTCATTGCCATCCCCTTTCTAAATCTGAGGACCAAAGGTACAGAAAAATTAAGACTATCCCCTATTTTTCATGCCAAATTTGTAATCCCTAAAATCTAGTATCTCCCTATACTTCTTCAGAGAAAATGTTACATGAGTTAAGTCACAATTACCATTGACTTACAGCTGTGAGTGCACAGCATTTCCACAAAACAGAGCACAGATTCTAGTTTTTATTTGAGGCATCAATGTCCACAGAGAAAAATGTACCCTTTTCAATCCAGTCTTGAGCACAGATTCTAAGCTGGACATCAAAAGGAAAGAAGGAAAAGGAGAGGGGAGCCACTAGTGATGTACGTGAGTGAAAAGGCTACCTTAAATGATTTGGTCATGCTATTCCCATCACTTTTATACAATCCACCCTTATCGTCAAACTTCATCCTTCCACCTCCCACCTCTACCTCCTGGATCCTCTCTTTTACTCTTATACATCTGCGCTTCACAGTTGGACTAGATGATCATTGTAGGTTCCTTCCAAATGAAATATTCTATTCTATTCTATTCTATTCTATTCTATTCTATTCTATTCTATTCTATTCTAATTTCTCTCCTATCCACCTCTTCTGCACTTTAGCACCTTCACTGCACTTCCCTCCTCCTAACTCCAGTAACCCCTTCTCCATATTCCCCTCCATTCCAGTCATACTGCTTCTGGGTTTTCCACTATGCAGACCAGTGCCTAGGAGAAAACTAAGAGTCAGCCAAAAGTGGTGGGAAGATGGCCGGGAGGATGGGTAGGAGCTCCTCTGGAACATGGCATGAGAAGCACTGCAGGCATGGACCATTGGCAGAGCAGCTTAGTCCCCAGAGAATTCAGCAGCCACAGTAACAAACACCCAAATCTCTACTGAGCAAGCAAAAACATTACTCAGAAGCTTGCAACCGGGCTGAATGTTTACTAGGTCAACAAAAAAATCCCCCACTGCCTGCCAAGATGCAACTGATCTGTCAAAAGGCAGGTCTGTACTTCAGAGCCTAGAGGTGTTATTGTTTTTCAGTGCCACACTTGGAAGAAATGTTTAACAGAGCACAACAATTTTTCCCCCCATTATTTCTGAGAATGGAATCATCGGATATTTTAGCTTAATTCGCGAGCTCCAAATTTCAGGCAGGTACACAGCATATCAAATTTCAGTTTAAATTACTATGTTCTCATATACTTAAAATCACTCAAAACCTTTTTTTTCCAATGGAAAGCAACCAGCAACCTTAACTCTAGGCATTGCTATAGGCTCCACCTACGACACATAATTCCTGATATCAAGAAAGGACTGATTTCAAGGGTCACACCTAAGGATGACCTAATTTGATGATACCTTTTCTTCTCAGCTCTTGCTTTCTTAGCCATAACATGACTATTGGGTGTACCCTTGGGTGTGAAAGGGGAGGTACACAGTGCATTTGCAGTCCTCCTGTGCCCCCTAGAGCATTATATCGAAAAACTTGGAACTGACTTAGATTGCCAGGGATATAACATAGCCTATATATGTTTAAAACCGATTTAAAGTAATGTAAGGTTGAAAGACTTATATAAAATATTTTCAGCAAAATTTCCTTTCCATTATGTCCTTCAGATGCCCTTTAGCTGGCAGCTTAGTGTAAGAGCTGTTGGACTATATATAGCAGACTTTTTAATCGCACTTAGGTATTTATAAAACATCCTGTCCAGTGAAGGCTTCCATGGTCTGCTTTCATTCACTTCTGTTGATAGTGAAGGCTATATAATATCTGAGGCAGTGAGGTGGACCAGCAAACCAGGCACTGTTTATTAGTTATGGATTCCCCAGTTAAATCATAGTGCAACCATTTAGGAAACAAATGTAGTAACACAGACTTGCAGTTAGTATAACCTGACATTTATGCCCACTGAGAATCTTACCTCCTGTTACATAAACTTCAGAAGAACACGTTAACAGACATTTTCAGGCAACCCACAGAAGAGCCATCCACAATTGCCATATTCAGAAAATAACTCTATATTCCAAAATTTTGCACAGTATCAAAGCCCTGATGCTGAGATAAGCTCTTTATCAGCAATCAATTTATAAATGAATGCACCTACAGTTAATTAAATGACACATAAGCAAGACATAGCCAAGTATGTCTGAAAAAATAAGAGAAACAATAGTTAAAAACAAGCCATGAAATAAATGGATGCTGGATCCATTTATCCAGCATCAATAAAAGCAAACAACTTCCTGATCTCAAACTGAACCAAAATGGGCAACTGTTCCATTCTTTAGTTCTTTGCGACTTTTCTAAAAGCAATCCATACTACTTGACATTAAAATTTTAACCTTACATGCACCCATCCCTATCACAATTCAGTGCTAACTGTACTCATTTTTTGTTGTTCCTGTTCAGTATTTCTCATAACATGTCTGAGAAATCTATGTTCATTTCTTAGTTTTTATTTGAGGCATCAATGTCCACAGAGAAAAATGTACCCTTTTCAATCCAGTCTTGAGTCATTTTCTCAACAGAAAGAGAAGCTAATATACTGTTGTCTAACAAACAGCAAAGCTTTGTCATACAGAAGATGCCACCTGATAGATATAAGAAGAACACAACATTATATTAATTGTGTCTGCATTAGCTACCTTATCTTTTTTGTATGTTGGTATTTCTTAAAAAAAGGAAAGAACAGGAAAAAAAGAAATTTTTGAGACTTTTATTTTCAGGAATTATACCCAAATTATTTCTCTGTTCTGTTTCATGATGACTTAAATCTGTCCATCTAGCATGAGGAACTAATAGACTTTTTCCCATATAAACCGCAGTCAGAGTTTATGGCATTTTTTATTGAGCTGTAAAAAATCATTGTCTACTCATTTCAGAAAGTACAAAGGCTTTTCTTTTTAGGGAGTGTATCTCAAGTTGTTTGTGGAATATTGCCATTCAGTCATTATCATCAAATTATGTTCCTATGTGGAGCATGACTACCAAATAAAAATAGGCAGCTATTCAGTGCAGAGTCATGACTCTGTTCTGTGTGCTATTTCAAATGGTCCAGGTACTACCAGTATTTAATCAATGATATCAAAGGGTCTTGATAAATATAAAAGAGTGAGATTGATATTGAGAGAAATGGAGAAAGTAGTATTAATTGCATTAGTGGACTGGTAGACTATTGTGGAACACATTTCAATCATGTTTTCTTCAGTATCAGCAGGGAGTAATTTTGTAACAAAGTTTGTAAAGAAATTTAGGATTAATTTTAAAGCTGCATATAAAGCTCTGTTACCCTTGATCTCAAATCAAAATGCCTTTTAAGGGAAATGAAATGGCATTTATCAAAGATAACTCGTTTGGTCAATGGGCCACGTCCTAAAGAACAGTGAGTGCTTTCTCCTTTCTCTGAGCAAGGCCTGATATTTTACACCCAGCTCTGTGAGTAGCCATCTGTGGCCAGGGTCTGCAGGAGCTTCCAACTCAGTTCTGCAGGGGCAGCTCTCAGTCCCTCTTTGAAATTATCATCCTGCCAGTGTCCTGAACTTAAATGAACTCATTCCTCATTAGCTTATTTCTCATTTTTAAATTCATAGTTTTTACAATCTTCTCTACCCCTCTTTTTAAAGTCTCCTTAGCAGCTCAGAACGTCCCAGGGTCACAGAGCCCCATGCACGGGGACACTCTCTTTAGAGGCCTGATGAAAGTTCCCCAAGGAAGCTTGGAGAGGCCTCCTCAATGCAGCCTCCCAGGACGACCAACAGGAGCAA